>NC_091183.1:29289931-29323167 GCF_040958095.1 Procambarus clarkii
TTCCCTACCCTTTACCACCTAATCAACTTTTCACCCCTTCCATTACTCTTAACAACCTTTCCTCCCCTTCACCCCCTTCCCTACCCATCACCATCTTAACTTCCCTTCACCATCTTACCTACCGTTCACGCCTTCTGGTCACCACCTTCCCGACCCTTCACCTTCTTCCCTATCTTTCATAACCATCCCCACCCCTCACCACCTTCCCAACCCTCACTATTTTCCCTAACCTTCACCAACTTTCCTACCCATCACGTCCTTTCCAACAATTCACAACTTTTCTTACCCTTCACCACCTTCCCTACCCATCCACACCTTCCCTACCCTTCCCTCGTCCCTACCCCTTCACCACTTAATAAACCCTTAACTGCCGTCTCAACACTTCATAACCTTCCCTTCACAACTTTCCTTACCCTTCACCACCTTTCCTACCCTTCGCAACCTTCCCATCTCTTCATCAACTTCCTTACCCTTCACCTCTTTCCTTACCTTACTCCATCTTATCGACCCTACACCACCTTGCTAACCCTTCCACACCTTCCCTACTCCTCAATACCTTCCCAACCCTTCACCACCTTCCCAACCCTTCACCACCTTCCATTCCCTTCACCACCTTCCATTCCCTTCACCACCTTCCCTTCCCTTCACAACTTTCCTTACCCTTCACAACCTTCCCTACCCTTCACAATTTTCCCAACCCTTCTTCACTTTCGCTACCCTCCATCAACTTCCCAACCCTTCACCACCTTTCCTACCCTTAACCATCTTCCCTATCCTTCACAATCTTCCCTTCCCTTCCCTTCACGACCTTCACTAACTACCCTACATCTCATCATCTTCTCTTCCTATCACCCCCCTACCCGTCACCACTTACCCTACTCTTCACAATCTTCTTCACCCTTCACCACCTTCCCTACCCTTCACCACCTTCGATACCCTTCACCACCTTCCCAACCCTTTACCACCTAATCACCCCTTGACCCTTTTCTTACCCTTCTCAACTTTCCCTACCGTTCACATACTTCCCTACCCGCCACTATCTTCCCTACCCTTCACCACCTTACCTACCCTTCACCCCCTTACCTACCCTTCACTATCTTCCCCATCCTTTACCACCTTACCTACCCTTTCCCACCTTCCCCACCCTTCACAACCATTCCTAAACTTCATCACCTTTCCTACCCTTCATCTAATAATCAACCCTTCTTCATATTCCCTACCCTTCACCACTTTCCCTACTCTTCACCACCTTCCCTTATCTTCACCACCTATCCGATCCTTCACAATCTTCCATACCCATCACGACCTTCCCCACCCTTAACAACCTTCCTTACATTTCACCATCTTCCCTACCCTTCACCACCTTACCAACCCTTTATCATTTTCCCCACCCTTTACCACTTTGCCTACCCTTCACAACCTTCCTTTTCCCTTCACCACCTTCCCTACCTTTCCCCACCATCTCTTCTCTTCACCATATTCCCTACCCTTTACCATATTCACCTGCCCTCACTACCTTCCCTGCAGTCAGTACGATCCCTACCCTTCCCCCCCCTTCCCTACCCTTCACCACCTAGTCAACCCTTCACCACATTCCCTACACTTCACCAACTTCACAACGCTTCACCATATTCCCTACCCTTCACCACGTTCCCAATCCTTCACCACCTTCCCTATCTTTCAGAACCTTTCCTACCCTTCAACACCTAAGCAACCCTTCACCACGTTCCCAATCCTTCACCACCTTCCCTATCTTTCAGAACCTTCCCAACCCTTCACCACCTTCCCTACCATTCACTACCATTCACTACGTTCCCTAACTTTCACAACCATCCGTTCCCTTCATCAACTTCCCTCCCATTCACGACCTTTTCTGCCCTTCAAAACTTTCCGTACCATTCTCCACCTTCCCTATCCTTCACCACCTTCCCTACCCTTCACCACCTTCCCTACCCTTCACCACCTTCCCTACCCTTCACCACCTTCCCTACCCTTCACCACCTTCTCTACCCTTCACCTGCTCTTCACCATAGGCCCAATAGGTCGACTTTGTCCATGTCTCTTTCCTAAGACCCAGGATACTGCCCCTCAGACGTGGATAGATAGATAGTGATACGGACATCCTTATCCTTAAAGCTATTTCACACTGCAGTAATACGAATCTTCCTTGACTTTGTAGGTGGTGGTCATGTCCCAGTTTCACAAAGCACTTGTGCCGTGCATAAACACTTCAAGCCCAACTATGAAACACTGCCAACCTCGCTAAATTTTATCCATCTGTGATATTGGCTTTATTTGTATATGTTTACCCATCATGGTATATAGAATTATTTCTTTATTTTTGTGTATTAATTTATTTATTCAGAAGTTCTTGATTCAAAATGAATTAGAAAATGAATAAGTTCATTAATTTATTTATGTTGATGACTGGGTTGGTGATGGTTGGGATGGTGCAAATGTGGATGACAAGCCAGGAAGCGGAGAGACATACCCACCTGCATCTCCTTCGGCTACAGGTTATTGAGTGGCACAAGAACTAATATAGCCTCCTTCACCTGCTGAGGCAGCTGGCCATCTTCCTCCACCTCCTCCCGCCTGGGATTAGCTGTGATGAATCGCTGCTCGACGGTGACGTGGAGCTGGAGCCTTTCTGGGATAGTGTGCCCTTCGTGGGCACATTCCTGCGGCACCAGCAGACTCTCCGGCTGGTGAGGGGTCTGAAGGACTTCCTGGTGCAGGCCGGAGAGGTGCCTGCAGCGCAGCCTATTGCAATCTGGAGTCGTTGGGAAATTCTCCCAATTTCTTTGGCTATCTTAATATTTTTGTTTATTAATGCCTGGCCACGACGTGTGGCCCGTCCTCGGGACCGTGACTGCATCAGTGTACAGCACAAATTTGCTCTCACCGCGCCCACAACCCTCTGAGCCATGACATGATACCACAACCCTAGGAACAACTCTCTGAGCCACGACATGATGCCACAACCCTGGGAACAACCCTCTGAGCCACGACATGATGCCACAACCCTGGGAACAACCCGCTGAGCCACGACATGCCACAACCCTGGGAACAACCCTCTGAGCCACGACATGATGCCACAACCCTGGGAACAACCCGCTGAGCCACGACATGCCACAACCCTGGGAACAACCAGCTGAGCCACGACATGATGCCACAACCCTGGGAACAACCCGCTGAGCCACGACATGATGCCACAACCCTGGGAACAACCCGCTGAGCCACGAGATGATGCCACAACCCTGGGAACAACCCTCTGAGCCACGATCTCAGGATAGAGAACCATCAGTAGAAAGTGCCAAGTAATTAAGACAATATAGCATTGAAAGGAATCAGGATAAGAATTTGGGATGGGACTGAAGGATGGAATGGTGCCCAACCACTTGGAGGGTCGGGGATTGAACGACGACCTGCATGGAAGGAGACCGTCGCTATACCGTCCACCCCAAGTGGTTGGGCACACAGCGGGGAAGAAGCACGAGTGATTGACAATTGTGGGAGCAGCAGTGACGGCTGCCAAGGTACTGTGTCATGATGAAAAGTGTTGTCGATGGTTTCGTTTGGCCAAAGTGGCTGTGTGTGTGTGTGTGTGTGTGTGTGTGCGTGTACTCACCTAGTTGTACTTGCGGGGGTTGAGCTCTGGCTCTTTGGTCCCGCCTCTCAACTGTCAATCAACTGGTTTACATAATCCTGAGCCTACTGGGCTCTATCATATCTACATTTGAAACTGTGTATGGAGTCAGCCTCCACCACATCACTGCCTAATGCATTCCATTTGTTAAATACTCTGACACTGAAAAGTTCTTTCTAACCTCCCTCTGACTCAGTTGGGTACTCAGTTTTCACCTGTGTCCCCTTGTTCATGTTCCATCTGTGTTAAATAGTTTATCTTTATCTACCCCTGTCAATTCCTCTGAGAATTTTGTAAGTAGTGATCATGTCTCCGCTTACTCTTCTGTCTTCCACTGTCGTGAGGTGCATTTCGCGCAGCCTTTCTTCGTAAATTGTGCCTTTTTATTTCTGGGACTAGCCTAGTGGCATACCTCTGAATTTTTTCAAGCTTCGTCTTGCGCTTGACAAAGTACAGGCTCCATGCTGGGGCCGCATACTCCAGGATTGGTCATACATATGTAGCATATATGACTGTCCCGGCGTCTTCAGGAAGAAGACGCCGGGAATCGAGCCCCGGTCAACAAGATTACGTGTACAGCGTGCTCTCCACTCAGCCACTAGCTTCTACTCTGTGTGCGGATTTTTATGTGGGCTTCAGGAAACAGGTTTGGTGTTATATCAACTCCTAGATCTTTCCTCACTGCCTAGTTTCGTAATCTTACATTTTCTCGGGTTGAACTTTAGTAGCCATTTGTTGGACCATTCATTCAGTTTGTCTAGGTCATCATGTAGCCTCGTACTATCTTCCTCCGTCCTTATCCTCCTCATAATTTTTGCATCATTATCAAACAATGTGAGGAACGATTCTATATCCTTCGGGAGATCATTTACATTTTTTTTGAGATATATACAAGAGTTGTTACATTCTTGTACAGCCACTAGTACGCGTACATATATCAGAAACAGTGCAGGCCAACGACTGAACCCTTTGAGACTCCACTGGATCCTTGTCAATCTGAGGTCCCACCACAGAATGTCCAACCACTTGAGGGTGGATGGTAGAGCGACGGTCTCGCGTTATGTAGGTCAGCGTTCAGTCCCCGACCGTCCAAGTGGTTGGGCACCATTCCTTTCCCCCGTCCCATCCCTACATTCCTGAACCTTATCCTGACCCCTTCCAAGTGCTATATAGTTGTGGTGGCGTTGCGTTTTCTTCTGATAATTCCCTTCCCCATTACAGAGTGGACGCAGGTGGCTGAGTGGAGAGCACGCTGGGCACGTAATCCTGTGCACCGGGGTTTTAGTCCCGGCGTCTGCGAGAAACAAAATAGACAGAGTTTCTTTCACCCTGATGCCCCTGTTACCTAGCAGTAAATTGGTTCCTGGGAGATAAAGTTGTTACGGGCTGCTTCTTTTGTGTGTGTGTGTGTGTTTGATAAAAATAGTTAGTAGTTAGTAACAGCTGATCGATTGACAGTTAAGAGGCTGCCGAACGAGCAGTGCTCATCCCCCGCAAGCACAACTTGGTGAGTACAACTAGGTGAATACAGACCAGATGAAAAAACAAATCTTGTAGCCAATTACTGCCACTATATTATGAGGCAACAATTGAACAGTTTGTTAGCATATAATTCGTCATTGCCTCTCACATTAGCAATGGTCTCATTGACACCAAATTGCAACTGCAAATTTCCAATGTTATTCCTCCCTCTCTTGAGACTCTGCATCATTCTCCTAAGCCTCTGCATCACTATCTTGAGCTTCTCTCTCTAGAGAGAAGATCTCTATCTAGGAGATCTCTATCTTGATCACTCTCTTAAATCTCTGCATCACTCCCGTAAACCTCTGAATCACTCTCTTGAGCCTCTCCATCACTCTCTTGAGCCCCTGCTCTATAGTCTCAGAGGCTGCAGAGGCTCTATTGAGCCTCTGCACCACTTTCTTGAGCCTCTGCATCACCCTCCTAAGCCTATGCATCCCTCTTTTGAGCTACTGCATCACTTTCTTAAGCCTCTGCATCCCTGTCATAAGCCTTTGCATCTCTCTCTTGAGCTCCTGCATCCCTCTTATGAGCCTCTGCATCCCTCTCTTGAGCTTTTGCATCACACGCCTAAGCCTCTGCACCCCTCTCTTGAGCCTCTGCATCACTCTCTTAAGCCTCTGCATCCCTTCTTGAGCTATTGCATCCTTCTCTTGAGCCTCTGCATCTCTCTCTTGAGCCTCTGCATCCCTCTCTTAGGCCTCTGCATCACTCTATTAAGCTTCTGTATCACTCTCGTAAGCCTCTAAATCACTCTCTTGAGCCTCTGCATCCCACTCTTGAGCCTCTGCATCACTCTCTTCAACCTCTGCATCCCTCTCTTGAGCCTCTGCATCACTCTCTTAAGCCTCTGCATCACTCTCGTAAGCCTCTGCGTCACTCTCTTAAGCCTCAGCATCATTCCCGTAAACCTCTGAATCACTCTCTTGAGCCTCTCCATCACTCTCTTGAGCCTCTCCATCACTCTCCTGAGCCTCTGCATCACTCTCTTAAGCCTCTGCATCACTCTCGTAAGCCTCTGCATCACTCTCTTAAGCCTCTGCATCACTCCCTTAAACTTCTGAATCTCTCTCTTGACCCTCTCCATCGCTCTCTTGAGCCTCTGCATCACTCGCTTGAGCCTCTGCATCACCCTCTTAAGCCTCTGCATCCCTCTTTTGTGCCTCTGCATCACGGTCAGACGGTCAAGAGAGGGATGCAGAGGCTCAAGTGAGGGATGCAATGGTATAATAGAGGGATGCAGAGGCTCAAGTGAGGGATGCAGAGGCACAGGAGAGGGATGCAGAGGCTTAAGAGAGTGATGCAGAGGCTCAAGAGAGGGATGCAGAGGCTGAAGTGAGTCATGCAGAGGCTCAAGAGAGTGATGCAGAGGCTTATAAGAGGGATGCAAGAGTTCAAGAGAGAGATGCAAAGGCTCATGAAAGGGATGCAGAGGCTTAAGAAAGTGATGCAGAGGCACAAAAGAGGGATGCAGAGGCTTAAGAGGGTGATGCAGAGACTCAAGCGAGTGATGCAGAGGCTCAAGAGAGCGATGGAGAGGGTCAAGAGAGAGATTCAGAAGTTTAAGGGAGTGATGCAGAGGCTTAAGAGAGTGATGCAGAGGCTTACGAGAGTGATGCAGAGGCTTAAGAGAGTGATGCAGAGGCTCAGGAGAGTGATGGAGAGGCTCAAGAGAGTGATTCAGAGGTTTACGGGAATGATGCTGAGGCTTAAGAGAGTGACGCAGAGGCTTACGAGAGTGATGCAGAGGCTTAAGAGAGTGATGCAGAGGCTCAAGAGTGGGATGCAGAGGCTCAAGAGAGTGATTTAGAGGCTTACGAGAGTGATGCAGAAGCTTAATAGAGTGATGCAGAGGCCTAGGAGAGGGATGCAGAGGCTCAAGAGAGGGATGCAGAGGCTCAAGAGAGGGATGCAATAGCTCAAGAAGGGATGCAGAGGCTTAAGAGAGTGATGCAGAGGCTCAAGAGAGGGATGCAGAGGCTTAGGCGTGTGATGCAAAAGCTCAAGAGAGGGATGCAGAGGCTCATAAGAGGGATGCAGGAGCTCAAGAGAGAGATGCAAAGGCTCATGACAGAGATGCTATGGCTTAAGAAAGTGATGCAGTAGCTCAAAAGAGGGATGCAGAGGCTTAGGAGGGTGATGCAGAGGCTCAGGAAAGTGGTGCAGAGGCTCAATAGAGGGATGCAGGGGCTCAAGAGAGTGATGGAGAGGCTCAAGAGAGTGATTCAGAGGTTTACGGGAGTGATGAAGAGATTTAAGAGAGTGATCAAGATAGAGATCTCCTAGATAGAGATCTTCTCTCTAGAGAGAGAAGCTCAAGATAGTGATGCAGAGGCTTAGGAGAATGATGCAGAGGCTCAAGAGAGGGAGGAATAACATTGGAAATTTGCAGTTGCAGTTTGGTGTCAATGAGACCATTGCTAATGTGAGAGGCAATGACGAATTTATATGCTAACAAACTGTTCAATTGTTGCCTCATAATATAGTGGCAGTAATTGGCTACAAGATTTGTTTTTTCATCTGGTCTGTATTCACCTAGTTGTACTCACCAAGTTGTGCTTGCGGGGGATGAGCACTGCTCGTTCGGCAGCCTCTTAACTGTCAATCGATCAGCTGTTACTAACTACTAACTATTTTTATCAAACACACACACACACACACAAAAGAAGCAGCCCGTAACAACTTTATCTCCCAGGAACCAATTTACTGCTAGGTAACAGGGGCATCAGGGTGAAAGAAACTCTGTCTATTTTGTTTCTCGCAGACGCCGGGACTAAAACCCCGGTGCACAGGATTACGTGCCCAGCGTGCTCTCCACTCAGCCACCAGCGTCCACTCTGTAATGGGGAATTGAATTATCAGAAGAAAACGCAACGCCACCACGACTATATAGCACTTGGAAGGGGTCAGGATAAGGTTCAGGAATGTAGGGATGGGACGGGGGAAAGGAATGGTGCCCAACCACTTGGACGGTCGGGGACTGAACGCTGACCTACATAACGCGAGACCGTCGCTCTACCATCCACCCTCAAGTGGTTGGACATTCTGTGGTGGGACCTCAGATTGACAAGGATCCAGTGGAGTCTCAAAGGGTTCAGTCGTTGGCCTGCACTGTTTCTGATATATGTACGCGTACTAGTGGCTGTACAAGAATGTAACAACTCTTGTATATATCTCAAAAAAAATGTAAATGATCTCCCGAAGGATATAGAATCGTTCCTCACATTGTTTGATAATGATGCAAAAATTATGAGGAGGATAAGGACGGAGGAAGATAGTACGAGGCTACATGATGACCTAGACAAACTGAATGAATGGTCCAACAAATGGCTACTAAAGTTCAACCCGAGAAAATGTAAGATTACGAAACTAGGCAGTGAGGAAAGATCTAGGAGTTGATATAACACCAAACCTGTTTCCTGAAGCCCACATAAAAATCCGCACACAGAGTAGAAGCTAGTGGCTGAGTGGAGAGCACGCTGTACACGTAATCTTGTTGACCGGGGCTCGATTCCCGGCGTCTTCTTCCTGAAGACGCCGGGACAGTCATATATGCTACATATGTATGACCAATCCTGGAGTATGCGGCCCCAGCATGGAGCCTGTACTTTGTCAAGCGCAAGACGAAGCTTGAAAAAATTCAGAGGTATGCCACTAGGCTAGTCCCAGAAATAAAAAGGCACAATTTACGAGGAAAGGCTGCGCGAAATGCACCTCACGACAGTGGAAGACAGAAGAGTAAGCGGAGACATGATCACTACTTACAAAATTCTCAGAGGAATTGACAGGGGTAGATAAAGATAAACTATTTAACACAGATGGAACATGAACAAGGGGACACAGGTGAAAACTGAGTACCCAACTGAGTCAGAGGGAGGTTAGAAAGAACTTTTCAGTGTCAGAGTATTTAACAAATGGAATGCATTAGGCAGTGATGTGGTGGAGGCTGACTCCATACACAGTTTCAAATGTAGATATGATAGAGCCCAGTAGGCTCAGGATTATGTAAACCAGTTGATTGACAGTTGAGAGGCGGGACCAAAGAGCCAGAGCTCAACCCCCGCAAGTATAACTAGGTGAGTACACACACACACACACACACACACACACACACACAGCCACTTTGGCCAAACGAAACCATCGACAACACTTTTCATCATGACACAGTACCTTGGCAGCCGTCACTGCTGCTCCCACAATTGTCAATCACTCGTGCTTCTTCCCCGCTGTGTGCCCAACCACTTGGGGTGGACGGTATAGCGACGGTCTCCTTCCATGCAGGTCGTCGTTCAATCCCCGACCCTCCAAGTGGTTGGGCACCATTCCATCCTTCAGTCCCATCCCAAATTCTTATCCTGATTCCTTTCAATGCTATATTGTCTTAATTACTTGGCACTTTCTACTGATGGTTCTCTATCCTGAGATCGTGGCTCAGAGGGTTGTTCCCATGGTTGTGGCATCATGTCGTGGCTCAGCGGGTTGTTCCCAGGGTTGTGGCATCATGTCGTGGCTCAGCGGGTTGTTCCCAGGGTTGTGGCATCATGTCGTGGCTCAGAGGGTTGTTCCCAGGGTTGTGGCATGTCGTGGCTCAGCGGGTTGTTCCCAGGGTTGTGGCATCATGTCGTGGCTCAGAGGGTTGTTCCCAGGGTTGTGGCATGTCGTGGCTCAGCGGGTTGTTCCCAGGGTTGTGGCATCATGTCGTGGCTCAGAGGGATGTTCCCAGGGTTGTGGCATCATGTCGTGGCTCAGAGAGTTGTTCCCAGGGTTGTGGTATCATGTCATGGCTCAGAGGGATGTGGGAGCGGTGAGAGCAAATTTGTGCTGTACACTGATGCAGTCACGGTCCCGAGGACGGGCCACACGTCGTGGCCAGGCATTAATAAACAAAAATATTAAGATAGCCAAAGAAATTGGGAGAATTTCCCAACGACTCCAGATTGCAATAGGCTGCGCTGCAGGCACCTCTCCGGCCTGCACCAGGAAGTCCTTCAGACCCCTCACCAGCCGGAGAGTCTGCTGGTGCCGCAGGAATGTGCCCACGAAGGGCACACTATCCCAGAAAGGCTCCAGCTCCACGTCACCGTCGAGCAGCGATTCATCACAGCTAATCCCAGGCGGGAGGAGGTGGAGGAAGATGGCCAGCTGCCTCAGCAGGTGAAGGAGGCTATATTAGTTCTTGTGCCACTCAATAACCTGTAGCCGAAGGAGATGCAGGTGGGTATGTCTCTCCGCTTCCTGGCTTGTCATCCACATTTGCACCATCCCTACCATCACCAACCCAGTCATCAACATAAATAAATTAATGAACTTATTCATTTTCTAATTCATTTTGAATCAAGAACTTCTGAATAAATAAATTAATACACAAAAATATAGAAATAATTCTATATACCATGATGGGTAAACATATACAAATAAAGCCAATATCACAGATGGATAAAATTTAGCGAGGTTGGCAGTGTTTTAATAGTTGGGCTTGAAGTGTTTATGCACGGCACAAGTGCTTTGTGAAACTGGGACATGACCACCACCTACAAAGTCAAGGAAGATTCGTATTACTGCAGTGTGAAATAGCTTTAAGGATAAGGATGTCCGTATCACTATCTATCTATCCACGTCTGAGGGGCAGTATCCTGGGTCTTAGGAAAGAGACATGGACAAAGTCGACCTATTGGGCCTATGGTGAAGAGCAGGTGAAGGGTAGAAAAGGTGGTGAAGGGTAGGGAAGGTGGTGAAGGGTAGGGAAGGTGGTGAAGGGTAGGGAAGGTGGTGAAGGATAGGGAAGGTGGAGAATGGTACGGAAAGTTTTGAAGGGCAGAAAAGGTCGTGAATGGGAGGGAAGTTGATGAAGGGTACGGATGATTTTGAAAGTTAGGGAACGTAGTGAATGGTAGGGAAGGTAGTGAATGGTAGAGAAGGTGGTGAAGGGTTGGGAAGGTTCTGAAAGATAGGGAAGGTGGTGAAGGATTGGGAACGTGGTGAAGGGTTGCTTAGGTGTTGAAGGGTAGGAAAGGTTCTGAAAGATAGGGAAGGTGGTGAAGGATTGGGAACGTGGTGAAGGGTAGGGAATATGGTGAAGCGTTGTGAAGTTGGTGAAGTGTAGAGAATGTGGTGAAGGGTTGACTAGGTGGTGAAGGGTAGGGAAGGGGGGGAAGGGTAGGGATCGTACTGACTGCAGGGAAGGTAGTGAGGGCAGGTGAATATGGTAAAGGGTAGGGAATATGGTGAAGAGAAGAGATGGTGGGGAAAGGTAGGGAAGGTGGTGAAGGGAAAAGGAAGGTTGTGAAGGGTAGGCAAAGTGGTAAAGGGTGGGGAAAATGATAAAGGGTTGGTAAGGTAGTGAAGGGTAGGGAAGATGGTGAAATGTAAGGAAGGTTGTTAAGGGTGGGGAAGGTCGTGATGGGTATGGAAGATTGTGAAGGATCGGATAGGTGGTGAAGATAAGGGAAGGTGGTGAAGAGTAGGGAAAGTGGTGAAGGGTAGGGAATATGAAGAAGGGTTGATTATTAGATGAAGGGTAGGAAAGGTGATGAAGTGTAGGAATGGTTGTGAAGGGTGGGGAAGGTGGGAAAGGGTAGGTAAGGTGGTAAAGGATGGGGAAGATAGTGAAGGGTAGGTAAGGGGGTGAAGGGTAGGTAAGGTGGTGAAGGGTAGGGAAGATAGTGGCGGGTAGGGAAGTATGTGAACGGTAGGGAAAGTTGAGAAGGGTAAGAAAAGGGTCAAGGGGTGATTAGGTGGTAAAGGGTTGGGAAGGTGGTGAAGGGTATCGAAGGTGGTGAAGGGTAGGGAAGGTGGTGAAGGGTGAAGAAGATTGTGAAGAGTAGGGTAAGTGGTGACGGGTAGGGGGGTGATAGGAAGAGAAGATGATGAGATGTAGGGTAGTTAGTGAAGGTCGTGAAGGGAAGGGAAGGGAAGGTTGTGAAGGATAGGGAAGATGGTTAAGGGTAGGAAAGGTGGTGAAGGGTTGGGAAGTTGATGGAGGGTAGCGAAAGTGAAGAAGGGTTGGGAAAATTGTGAAGGGTAGGGAAGGTTGTGAAGGGTAAGGAAAGTTGTGAAGGGAAGGGAAGGTGGTGAAGGGAATGGAAGGTGGTGAAGGGAATGGAAGGTGGTGAAGGGTTGGGAAGGTGGTGAAGGGTTGGGAAGGTATTGAGGAGTAGGGAAGGTGTGGAAGGGTTAGCAAGGTGGTGTAGGGTCGATAAGATGGAGTAAGGTAAGGAAAGAGGTGAAGGGTAAGGAAGTTGATGAAGAGATGGGAAGGTGGCAAAGGGTAGGAAAGGTGGTGAAGGGTAAGGAAAGTTGTGAAGGGAAGGTTATGAAGTGTTGAGACGGCAGTTAAGGGTTTATTAAGTGGTGAAGGGGTAGGGACGAGGGAAGGGTAGGGAAGGTGTGGATGGGTAGGGAAGGTGGTGAAGGGTAAGAAAAGTTGTGAATTGTTGGAAAGGACGTGATGGGTAGGAAAGTAGGTGAAGGTTAGGGAAAATAGTGAGGGTTGGGAAGGTGGTGAGGGGTGGGGAAGGTTATGAAAGATAGGGAAGAAGGTGAAGGGTAGGCAAGGTGGTGACCAGAAGGCGTGAACGGTAGGTAAGATGGTGAAGGGAAGGTAAGATGGTGATGGGTAGGGAAGGGGGTGAAGGGGAGGAAAGGTTGTTAAGAGTAATGGAAGGGGTGAAAAGTTGATTAGGTGGTAAAGGGTAGGGAAGGGGGTGAAGGGTAGGGAAGGTGTTGAAGGATAAGAAAAGTGGTGAAGAGTGGAGAAGGTGGTGAAGGGTGGGGAAGATTCCTACCACCCACAACCCTCCCCCAGCTCCACCCAGAGTTCTCTCCACCCACAACCCTCCCACTGCACCACCCAGAGTTCCCTCCACCCAAAACCCTCCCCCAGCACCACCCAGAGTTCCCACCACCCACAACCCTCCCCCAGCACCACCCAGAGTTCCCTCCACCCACAACCCTCCCCCAGCTCCACCCAGAGTTCCCTCCACCCACAACCCTCCCCCTGCACCACCCAGAGTTCCCTCCACCAACAACCCTCCCCCTGCTCCACCCAGAGTTCCCTTCACCTACAACCCTTCCCCTGCACCACCCAGAATTCCGTCCACCCACAACCCTCCCCCAGCACCACCCAGAGTTCCCTCCACCAACAATCCTCCCCCCTGCTCCACCCAGAGTTCCCTCCACCCACAACCCTTCCCCTGCACCACCCAGAATTCCCTCCACCCACAACCCTTCCCCTCCACCACCCAGAGTTCTCTCCACCCACAACCCTCCCCCAGCACCACCCAGAGTTCCCTCCACCCACAACCCTCCCCCAGCACCACCCAGAGTTCCCTCCACCCACAACCCTTCCCCTGCACCAAACAGAGTTCCCTCCACCCATAACCCTTTCCCTGTACCACCCAGAGTTCCCTCCACCATCAACCCTCCCCCTGCTCCACCCAGAGTTCCCTCCACCCACAACCCTCCCCCTGCACCACCCAGAGTTCCCTCCACCCACAACCCTTTCCCTGCACCACCCAGAGTTCCCTCTACCAACAACCCTCCCCCAGCACCACCCAGAGTTCCCTCCACCCACAACCCTCCCCCAGCACCACCCCAGAGTTCCTTCCACCAACAACCATCCCCCAGCACCACCCAGAGTTTCCTCCACCCACAACCCTTCCCCAGCACCACCCAGAGTTCCCTCCACCAACAACCCTCCCCCTGCACCACCCAGAGTTCCCTCCACCCATAACCCTTTCCCTGCACCACCCAGAGTTTCCTCCACCATCAACCCTCCCCCTGCACCACCCAGAGTTCCCTCCACCCACAACCCTTTCCCTGCACCACCCAGAGTTCCCTCCACCCACAACCCTCCCCCAGCACCACCCAGTGTTCCCTCCACCCACAACCCTCCCTGCTCTTAGGGAAGGCAGTGAAGAGTTGGGAAGGTGAAGGGTAGGGAAGGTGGTGAAGGGTAGGGAAGGTGGTGAAGGGTAGGGAAGGTGGTGAAGAGTAAGGAAGGTTGTTAAGGGTAGAGAAAGGGTTGTAGGGTTGGGAAGGTGGGGAAGGTTAGGGAATGTGGTGATAGGTAAGGAAGGTGGGAAAGAATTAGGAAGGATGTGAAGGGTAGGGAAGGTTGAGAAAGGATGCGAAGGTTATGAAGGTTAGGGAAGATGGTGAAGGGTAGGAAAAATGGTGAAGGGAAGGGGAGATTGTGAAGGGTAAGGAATGTGGTGAAGGGCTGATTAGGTGGTGATGTGTTAGGAAGGTGGTGAAGGGTTGGGGAGGTGGAGACGGGTTGGGTGGTGATACGTAGGAAATATTGTGAAGGGTAGGGAAGTTAGTGGAGGGTAGTGAGGCTGGTGAAGGGTTGCTAAGGTGGTAAAATGTTGATAACGTGATGAAGGGAAGGGAATGGGTTGAAGTGTGGGGAAGGTGGTGGAAAGTAGGGAAGATGGTAAACGGAAGGGTTGGTGGTGAAGGGTAGGAAAGATGATGAAGAGTAGGGAAGGTAGTGAAGGGAAGGTTAGCCAGTGAAGGTATGGATGATTGTGAAGGGTAGAGAATAGCGTGCAGGATAGGGAAGGGAGTGAAAGGTAGGGAAGGTGGTGAAGAGTAGGGAGGTAGTAAAGGGTACGGATAGTGGTGAAGGGTAGGGATGTTTGTGACGGGTAGGAAAGGAGGTGAAGGGAAGGGGAAGAAAGGAAGGGAAGATTGTAAAGGGTAGAGAAGGTGGTTAAGAGTAAGGAAGGTTGTGAAGGGTAGGGAATATGGTGAAGCGTTGTGAAGTTGGTGTAGTGTAGGGAATGTGGTGAAGGGTTGACTGGGTGGTGAAGGGTAGGGAATGGGGTGAAGGGTAGGGAAGGGGGTGAAGGGTAGGGATCGTACTGACTGCAGGGAAGGTAGTGAGGGCAGGTGAATATGGTAAAGGGTAGGGAATATGGTGAAGAGAAGAGATGGTGGGGAAGGGAGCCGGTCGGCTGAGCGGACAGCACGTGGGACTTGTGATCCTGTGGTCCTGGGTTTGATCCAAGGCGCCGGCGAGAGACAACGGGCAGAGTTTATTTCACCCTATGCCCCTGTTACCTAGCAGTAAAATAGGTACCTGGGTGTTAGTCAGCTGTCACGGGCTGCTTCCTGGGGGTGGAGGCCTGGTCGAGGACCGGGCCGCGGGGACACTAAAAAGCCCCGAAATCATCTCAAGATAACCTCAAGATAAGGGTAGGGAAGGTGGTGAAGGGAAAAGGAAGGTTGTGAAGGGTAGGCAAAGTGGTGAAGGTTAGGGAAGATAGTGAAGGGTAAGGAACGTGATGAAGGTTAGGGAAGATGGAGAAGGGTAGGGAAGGTGGTGAAAGGTAAGGAAGGTTGTTAAGGGTGGTGATGGGTATGGAAGATTGTGAAGGGTCAGGTAGGTGGTGAAGGTAAGGGAAGGTGGTGAAGAGTAGGGAAAGTAGTGAAGGGTAGGGAATATGAAGAAGGGTTGATTATTTGATGAAGGGTAGGAAAGGTGGTGAAGTGTAGGGATGGTGGTGAAGGGTGGGGAATATGGTGAAGGGTCGATAAGATGGAGTAAAGTAAGAAAAGAGGTGAAGGGTAGGGAAATTGATGAAGGGATAGGAAGGTGGCAAAGGGTAGGGAAGGTGGTGAAGGTTAGGGAAAATAGTGAGGATTGGGAAGATGGTAAAGGGTGGGGAAGGTTATGAAAGATAGGGAAAAAGGTGAAGGGTAGGCAAGGTAGTGACCAGAAGGCGTGAACGGTAGGTAAGACGGTGAAGGGAAGTTAAGATGGTGATGGGTAGGGAAGGGGCTGAAGGGTAGGAAAGGTTGTTAAGAGTAATGGAAGGGGTGAAAAGTTGATTAGGTGGTAAAGGGTAGGGAAGGGGGTGAAGGGTAGGGAAGGTGTTGAAGGATAAGAAAAGTGGTGAAGAATGAAGAAGGTGGTGATGAGTGGGGAAGATTCCTACCACCCACAACCCTCCCCCAGCTCCACCCTGGGTTCCCTCCACCCACAACCCTCCCACTGCACCACCAAGAGTTCCCTCCACCCACAACCCTTCCCCTGCTCCACCCACAACCCTCCCCCAGCACCACCCAGAGTTCCCTCCACCAACAACCCTCCCCCTGCACAACCCAAAAGGCCCTCCACCCACAACCCTTCCCCTGCACCACCCAATTCCCCCACCCTTCTAACCCCTCCCCTCTCCCCATTCTCAATCACTCGGCCGCGAAATTTTAAATAACCTAAACACTTTCCCATTTCTCATATTGTTAAAACAGTGAAATATTTACCTATACCCGTTCCCTAAGATATGGTTTTATGTACATGCAATGGAACACCGTCGCAATTTGAAATTACGACTTTTTATACCGAAAATATGCAAATTACTGAGAGCGGCGATACGTATAGGAGCATACGTACCGAAAACATGCCAATTACTGAAAGCGGCGATTCGTCACATTTTGCCCAAACCTTCCCTGCAGTTTTCAAAATATCCCAAACATCCCAAATTCGACGCTTAAGCAATACTTTGGAGCAAAAATTCTCGCTCTCTGCATGTATTCGCAGTTTCAAATTACGACTTTTTATTCCGAATATATGCCAATTACTGGGAGCAGCGATGGGTCACATTTTGCCCAAACCCCGCAGCAGTTTTCAAAATATCACAAACATCCCAAATTCGACGCTTGAGCCATATTTTGGTGCCAAATTCTGGCTCTCTTCACGTATTGGGAGTTTAAAATTACGACTTTTTATACCGAAAATATGACAAATACTGAGAGCGGCGATGGGTCATATTTGCCCAAACCCACCCTGCAGTTTTTAAAATATCCGAAACAACCCAAATTCGACGCATGAGTTATATTTTAGAGGCAAATTCTGGCTCTCTGCACGTAATCGCCGTTTGAAATTACGATTTTTATACCGAAAAAATGCCAATTACTGAGAGCGGCGATGGGTCACATTTTGCCCAAACCCACCTTGCAGTTTTGAAAATATCCCAAACATCCCAAATTCGACGCTTGAGCCATGTTTTGGAGCCAAATTCAGGCTCTCTTCACGTATTCGCAGTTTGAAATTACAACTTTTTATACCGAAAATATGCCAATTACTGAGAGCGACGATGGGTCACATTTTGCCCAAACCCCCCTGCAGTTTTCAAAATACCCCAAACATCTCAAATGCGAACCTTGAGCCATAATTTGGAGCCAAATTCTGGCTCTCTGCACGTATTCGCAGATTGAAATGTCTACTTTTTATACAGGAAATATGCCAATGGGTCATATTCAGAGCCAGAATTTGGCTCCAAAATTTGGCTCAAACGTCGAATTTGGAGAGTTTTGGATATTTTGAAAACTGCAGGGTGGGTTTGGTCAAAATATGACCCATCGCTGCTCTCAGTAATTGGCATATTTTCGGTATAAAAGTCGTAATTTCAAACGGCGGTTACGTGCAGAGAGCCAGAAATTGCCAAAAGCCAAAATATGGCTCAAGCGTCGAATTTGAGATGTTTGGGATATTTTGAAAACTGCACGGAGGGTTTGGGCAAAATGTGATCAGTCGACGCTTTCAGTAATTAGCATATTTTCTGTATAAAAAGTCTTACCTACAATCTGAGAATACGTGCAGAGAGCCAGAATTTGGCTCCAAAATATGGCTCAAGGGTCGCATTTGAGATGTTTGGGATATTTTGAAAACTGCAGGGTGGTTTGGGCAAAATGTGACACATCTCTGCTTCCAGTAATTATTCGGAATAAAAAGTCGTAATTTCAAACTGCGAATACGTGCAGAGAGCGAGAATTTTTGCTCCAAAGTATTGCTTAAGCATCGAATTTGGGATGTTTGGGATATTTTGAAAACTGTAGGGAAGGTTTGGGCAAAATGTGACGAATCGCCGCTTTCAGTAATTAGCATGTTTTCGGTACGTATGCTCGTATACGTATCGCTGAACTCAGTAATTTGCATATTTTCAGTATAAAAAGACGTAATTTAAAATTGCGAATTAGTGTTGAGAGCCATAATTTTACTCCAAAATATGGCTCAAGGGTCCAATTTGGAATGTTTGGATTATTTTGAAAACTGCAGATGGGGATTGGGCAAAATTTGACCCATCGACGCTCTCAGTATTTGGCATATTTTTTGTATAAGAATTCGTAATTTCAAACTGCGAATACGTGCAGAGAACCAGAATTTGGCTCCAAAATATTGCTCAAGAGTCAAATTTGGGATGTTTAGAATATTTTGAAAACTGCAGGGGGGGGGGGGGCTCGGCAAAATGTGATACATAGTTAATCTCAGTAATTGGCATATTACTATAAAAGGGGATGATAAACGTCAAAATATTGATAAATACGTTGATTTTTAGTACGAAACAAAATGCAAGAAAACTTGCTTAAAAATACAATATTATGCTTAATTCTGAGACTTGAAGGCCAAATCACATATCGTGAGAAAACATGAAGTAGTATCGAAATATTGGTAAAACGAATATATTTACGTAAAGTCACACTACATGAAAAACGTGAAAAAAATCGCTATATTACCAAATTTGAGGATTTTAACTTCAAATCATATAGCGAGGTTTCGTATTATTTAAATCCTAGAAAAGACATGTAAAAATGTTGTTTCAAATGTAAATGATAAAAATCAATGTGTTTTCATTAGAATTAACTAAAATGTTCCTGATTAATACTCTTTCATTAGAATTAACTAAAATGTTCCTGATTAAAATCACTTAAAGGAAAAAGGGATGATAAACGTCAAAATATTGCTATATATGATGATTTTTAGTACGAAACAAAATGCAAGAAAACTTGCTTAAAATGCAATATTATTCGAAATTCTGATATTTAAAGGCCAAATCACATATCGTGATACTACATGAAATAGTATCGAAATATTGGTAAAAACGAATATATTCACGTGAAGTCACACTACATAAAAAACGTGAACAAATTCGCAATATTACCATATTTGAGGATTTTAACTTCAAATCATAAAGCGAGGTTTCGTATTATTTAGATCCTAGAAAAGACATATAAAAATGTTGTTTCCAATACAAATGATAAAAATCAATGTGTTTTCATTAGAATTAACTAAAATGTTCCTGATTTTCCGTATATATTACCGATGTACGATGGACACGTGAAACCGCTCTAATCCGGCTGAAACGTCAATATATGCAATAAAAACAGAACTTCTCGCTTTACCTAATCGAATATTACCTAATTCGATTATATTTTGTTTATATCACATAAAGGAAAAGGGGATGATAAACGTCAAAATATTGCTAAATTCGATGATTTTTAATATGAAACAAAATGCAAGAAAACTTGTTTAAAAAGCAATATTATGCGAGATTCTGAGATTTGAAGACCAAATCACATATTGTGAGAAAACCTGAAGTAGTATCGAAATATTGGTAAAAACGAATATATTTACGTAAAACTACATGAAAAACGTGAAAAAATCACTATTTTACCAAATTTGAGGATTTTATCTTTAAATCATAAGGCGAGTTTTCGTATTATTTAGATCCATGAAAAGACATATGACAATGTTGTTTCCGATGCAAATGATAAAAATCAATGTGTTTGCATTAGAATTAACTAAAATGTTCCTGATTTTCCGTTTATATTACCGATGGAAGATGTATACGTAAAACCGCTTTAATCCGGCAGAAACGTCGATATATGCAATAAAAATAGAGCTTCTCCATTTTTCAAAACCTTACTAAGTATTTTAACGAGAAACAAATAGTTGATTGAAAATGAAGTATTTAAGGTTAATTTCTAATCAATTATGTGTTTGAATAATTTTTATTCGTATATATAATGAATTAATAACAATAAACTGAAAATTCTCAGAAACGTGGAAAAACGGCAAAATATTGCCGAATTCGATGATATTTTGTTTAAATCACTTAAAGAAAAAGGGGGATGATAAACGTCAAAATATTGCTAAATTGAATGATTTACAGTACAAAACAAAATGCAAGAAAACTTGCTTATAAATGCAATATTATGCTAAATTCTGAGATTTGAAGGCCAAATCACATATCGTGAGAAAAAATGAAGTTGTATCGAAATATTGGTAAAAACGAATATATTTACGTTAAATCACACTACATGAAAAACGTTGGAAAATTTCTATTTTACCTGTAGGTAAAATAGTGATTTTACCTATAAGTAAAGTCACTTTTTTGCACATATTCGTGCAGAGAGAACGAATTTTATGATTCGTGCTCTCTGCACGAATACGTGAAGAGAGCCTGAATTTGGCTTCAAAATATGGCTCAATGGTCGAATTTGAGATGTTTAGGATATTTTGAGAACTGCAGGGGGGTTTGGAAAAAATGTGACCCATCTCCGCACTCAGTAATTGGCATATTTTCGTAATAAAAAGTCGTTATTTCAAAAAACTTATACGTGCAGAGAGCCAGAAATTGGCTCCTAAATATGGTTCAAGCGTCGAATTTTGGATGTTTGGGATATTTTGAAAACTGCAAGGGGGGTTTTGGGCAAAGTGTGACCCATCGATGCTCTCAGTAATTGGCATAATTTCGGTATAAAAATTCGCAATTTCAAACTGCGAATAAGTGCAGAGAGCGAGAATTTGGCTCCAAAATGTGGCTCAAGCTTCGAATTTGGGATGTTTTGGATATTTTGATAGCTGTAAGGAGGGTTTAGGCAAAATGTAATCCATCGCCACTTTCAGTAATTGGCATGTTTTCGGTATAAAAAGTCGTAATTTCAAACTGCGAATACGTGTATATCTGAGATTTGAACGGCCAAATAACATATCGAAAATCGACGAAAATATTTAAAAAAAAATAACATATCAAATATCATAATAACATAATAATAGAACGGTTTTACGTATATATCTTCCATCGGTAATATAAACCGAAAATCAGGAACATTTTAGTTAATTTTAATGAAAACACATTGATTTTTGTCATTTGTATTGGAAGCAACATCTTTATACGTCTTTTCTAAAGTCTAAAAAATACGAAACGTCGCTTTGTGATTCGAAGTTAAAATCCTCAAATTTGGTATAATAATGACTTTTTTCACGTTTTTCATGTAGTTTGATATTACATAAATATATTCATTATTAGCAATATTTCGATACTATTTCATGTAGTATCACGATATGTTATTTGGCCTTCAAATCTCAGATTTTCGAATAATATTGCATTTTAAGCAAGTTTTCTTGCATTTTGTTTCGTACTAAAAATCATCGAATTCAGCAATATTTTGACGTTTATCATCCTCTTTTCCTTTATGTGATATAAACAAAATATCATCGAATTAGGCAATTTTTTGCTGTTTTTCCAAGTTTTTGTGAATTTTCAGTTTATTGTTATTAATTCATTAAATATACGATAAAAATGATGCAAATTTAAAATTTCGCGGCCGAGTGATTGAGAATGGGGAGAGGGGAGGGGTTAGAAGGGTGGGGGAATTGGGTGGTGCAGGGGAAGGGTTGTGGGTGGAGGGCCTTTTGGGTTGTGCAGGGGGAGGGTTGTTGGTGGAGGGAACTCTGGGTGGTGCTGGGGGAGGGTTGTGGGTGGAGCAGGGGAAGGGTTGTGGGTGGAGGGAACTCTTGGTGGTGCAGTGGGAGGGTTGTGGGTGGAGGGAACCCTGGGTGGAGCTGGGGGAGGGTTGTGGGTGGTAGGAATCTTCCCCACTCATCACCACCTTCTTCATTCTTCACCACTTTTCTTATCCTTCAACACCTTCCCTACCCTTCACCCCCTTCCCTACCCTTTACCACCTAATCAACTTTTCACCCCTTCCATTACTCTTAACAACCTTTCCTACCCTTCAGCCCCTTCCCTACCCATCACCATCTTAACTTCCCTTCACCGTCTTACCTACCGTTCACGCCTTCTGGTCACCACCTTGCCTACCCTTCACCTTTTTCCCTATCTTTCATAACCTTCCCCACCCTTTACCACCTTCCCAATCCTCACTATTTTCCCTAACCTTCACCACCTTCCCTACCCTTTGCCACCTTCCTATCCCTTCATCAATTTCCCTACCCTTCACCTCTTTTCTTACTTTACTCCATCTTATCGACCCTTCACCATATTCCCCACCCTTCACCACCATCCCTACACTTCACCACCTTTCCTACCCTTCATCAAATAATCAACCCTTCTTCATATTCCCTACCCTTCACTACTTTCCCTACTCTTCACCACCTTCCCTTACCTTCACCACCTACCTGACCCTTCACAATCTTCCATACCCATCACCACCCTTAACAACCTTCCTTACCTTTCACCACCTTCCCTACCCTTCTCCATCTTCCCTAACCTTCATCACGTTCCTTACCCTTCACTATCTTCCCTAACCTTCACCACTTTGCCTACCCTTCACAACCTTCCTTTTCCCTTCACCACCTTCCCTACCCTTATCTTGAGGTTATCTTGAGATGATTTCGGGGCTTTTTAGTGTCCCCGCGGCCCGGTCCTCGACCAGGCCTCCACCCCCAGGAAGCAGCCCGTGACAGCTGACTAACACCCAGGTACCTATTTTACTGCTAGGTAACAGGGGCATAGGGTGAAATAAACTCTGCCCGTTGTCTCTCGCCGGCGCCTTGGATCAAACCCAGGACCACAGGATCACAAGTCCCACGTGCTGTCCGCTCAGCCGACCGGCTCCCTTCCCCACCATCTCTTCTCTTCACCATATTCCCTACCCTTTACCATATTCACCTGCCCTCACTACCTTCCCTGCAGTCAGTACGATCCCTACCCTTCACCCCCTTCCCTACCCTTCACCCCATTCCCTACCCTTCACCACCCAGTCAACCCTTCACCACATTCCCTACACTACACCAACTTCACAACGCTTCACCATATTCCCTACCCTTCACAACCTTCCTTACTCTTAACCACTTTCTCTACCCTTTACAATCTTCCCTTCCTTTCTTCCCCTTCCCTTCACCTCCTTTCCTACCCGTCACAAACATCCCTACCCTTCACCACTATCCGTACCCTTTACTACCTCCTTACTTTTCACCACCTTCCCTACCTTTCACTCCCTACCCTATCCTGCACGCTATTCTCTACCCTTCACAATCATCCATACCTTCACTGGCTAACCTTCCCTTCACTACCTTCCCTACTCTTCATCATCTTTCCTACCCTTCACCACCAACCCTTCCGTTTACCATCTTCCCTACTTTCCACCACCTTCCCCACACTTCAACCCATTCCCTTCCCTTCATCACGATATCAACATTTTACCACCTTAGCAACCCTTCACCAGCCTCACTACCCTCCACTAACTTCCCTACCCTTCACAATATTTCCTACGTATCACCACCCAACCCGTCTCCACCTCCCCTACCCTTCACCACCTTCCTAACACATCACCACCTAATCAGCCCTTCACCACATTCCTTACCCTTCACAATCTCCCCTTCCCTTCACCATTTTTCCTACCCTTCACCATCTTCCCTAACCTTCATAACCTTCGCATCCTTTCTCAACTTTCCCTACCCTTCAAATCCTTCCTAATTCTTTCCCACCTTCCTTACCTATCACCACATTCCCTAACCTTCCCCACCTTCCCAACCCTACAACCCTTTCTCTACCCTTAACAACCTTCCTTACTCTTCACCACCTTCCCTACCCTTCACCACCTTCCCAACCCTTCACCACCTTCCCTACCCTTCACCTTCCCAACTCTTCACTGCCTTCCCTAAGAGCAGGGAGGGTTGTGGGTGGAGGGAACACTGGGTGGTGCAGGGGGAGGGTTGTGGGTGGAGGGAACTCTGGGTGGTGCTGGGGGAGGGTTGTGGGTGGAGGGAACTCTGGGTGGTGCAGGGAAAGGGTTGTGGGTGGAGGGAACTCTGGGTGGTGCAGGGGGAGGGTTGATGGTGGAGGAAACTCTGGGTGGTGCAGGGAAAGGGTTATGGGTGGAGGGAACTCTGGGTGGTGCAGGGGGAGGGTTGTTGGTGGAGGGAACTCTGGGTGGTGCTGGGGAAGGGTTGTGGGTGGAGGGAACTCTGGGTGGTGCTGGGGGAGGGTTGTTGGTGGAGGGAACTCTGGGTGGTGCTGGGGGAGGGTTGTGGGTGGAGGGAAATCTGGGTGGTGCTGGGGGAGGGTTGTTGGTAGAGGGAACTCTGGGTGGTGCAGGGAAAGGGTTGTGGGTGGAGGGAACTCTGGGTGGTGCAGGGGGAGGGTTGTGGGTGGAGGGAACTCTGGGTGGAGGTGGGGGAGGGTTGATGGTGGAGGGAACTCTGGGTGGTGCAGGGAAAGGGTTATGGGTGGAGGGAACTCTGGGTGGTGCAGGGGAAGGGTTGTGGGTGGAGGGAACTCTGGGTGGTGCTGGGGGAGGGTTGTGGGTGGAGGGAACTCTGGGTGGTGCTGGGGGAGGGTTGTGGGTGGAGAGAACTCTGGGTGGTGGAGGGGAAGGGTTGTGGGTGGAGGGAATTCTGGGTGGTGCAGGGGAAGGGTTGGGGGTGGAGGGAACTCTGGGTGGAGCAGGGGGGGAGGATTGTTGGTGGAGGGAACTCTGGGTGGTGCTGGGGGAGGGTTGTGGGTGGAGGGAATTCTGGGTGGTGCAGGGGAAGGGTTGTGGGTGGAGGGAACTCTGGGTGGTGCAGGGGGAGGGTTGTGGGTGGAGGGAACTCTGGGTGGAGCTGGGAGAGGGTTGTGGGTGGAGGGAACTCTGGGTGGTGCTGGGGGAGGGTTGTGGGTGGTGGGAACTCTGGGTGGTGCTGGGGGAGGGTTGTGGGTGGAGGGAACTCTGGGTGGTGCAGTGGGAGGGTTGTGGGTGGAGAGAACTCTGGGTGGAGCTGGGGGAGGGTTGTGGGTGGTAGGAATCTTCCCCACCCTTCACCACCTTCTCCACTCTTCACCACTTTTCTTATCCTTCAACACCTTCCCTACCCTTCACCCCCTTCCCTACCCTTTACCACCTAATCAACTTTTCACCCCTTCCATTACTGTTAACAACCTTTCCTCCCCTTCACCCCCTTCCCTACCCATCACCATCTTAACTTCCCTTCACCATCTTACCTACCGTTCACGCCTTCTGGTCACCACCTTGCCTACCCTTCACCTTCTTCCCTATCTTTCATAACCTTCCCCACCCTTCACCACCTTCCCAACCCTCACTGTTTTCCCTAACCTTCACCAACTTTCCTACCTATCACGTCCTTTCCAACAATTCACAACTTTTCTTACCCTTCACCACCTTCCCTACCCATCCACGCCTTCCCTACCCTTCCCTCGTCCCTACCCCTTCACCACTTAATAAACCCTTAACTGCCGTCTCAACACTTCATAACCTTCCCTTCACAACCTTCCTTACCCTTCACCACCTTTCCTACCCTTCGCCACCTTTCCATCTCTTCATCAACTTCCTTACCCTTCACCTCTTTCCTTACCTTACTCCATCTTATCGACCCTACACCACCTTGCTAACCCTTCCACACCTTCCCTACTCCTCAATACCTTCCCAACCCTTCACCACCTTCCCAACCCTTCACCACCTTCCATTCCCTTCACCACCTTCCATTCCCTTCACCACCTTCCCTTCCCTTCACAACTTTCCTTACCCTTCACAACCTTCCCTACCCTTCACAATTTACCCAACCCTTCTTCACTTTCGCTACCCTTTATCAACTTCCCAACCCTTCACCACCTTTCCTACCCTTAACCATCTTCCCTATCCTTCACAACCTTCCCTTCCCTTCCCTTCACGACCTTCACTAACTACCCTACATCTCATCATCTTCTCTTCCTATCACCCCCCTACGCGTCACCACTTACCCTACTCTTCACAATCTTCTTCACCCTTCACCACCTTCCCTACCCTTTACCACCTTCGATACCCTTCACCACCTTCCCAACCCTTTACCACCTAATCACCCCTTGACCCTTTTCTTACCCTTCTCAACTTTCCCTACCGTTCACATACTTCCCTACCCGTCACTATCTTCCCTACCCTTCACCACCTTACCTACCCTTCACCCCCTTACCTACCCTTCACTATCTTCCCCATCCTTCACCACCTTACCTACCCTTTCCCACCTTCCCCACCCTTCACAACCATCCCTACACTTCATCACCTTTCCTACCCTTCATCTAATAATCAACCCTTCTTCATATTCCCTAATCTTCACCACTTTCCCTACTCTTCACCACCTTCCCTTATCTTCACCACCTATCCGATCCTTCACAATCTTCCATACCCATCACGACCTTCCCCACCCTTAACAACCTTCCTTACATTTCACCATCTTCCCTACCCTTCACCACCTTACCAACCCTTTATCATTTTCCCCACCCTTCACCACTTTGCCTACCCTTCACAACCTTCCTTTTCCCTTCACCACCTTCCCTACCTTTCCCCACCATCTCTTCTCTTCACCATATTCCCTACCCTTTAAGAAAAGTGGTGAAGAATGAAGAAGGTGGTGATGAGTGGGGAAGATTCCTACCACCCACAACCCTCCCACTGCACCACCAAGAGTTCCCTCCACCCACAACCCTTCCCCTGCTCCACCCACAACCCTCCCCCAGCACCACCCAGAGTTCCCTCCACCAACAACCCTACCCCTGCACAACCCAAAAGGCCCTCCACCCACAACCCTTCCCCTGCACCACCCAATTCCCCCACCCTTCTAACCCCTCCCCTTTCCCCATTCTCAATCACTCGGCCGCGAAATTTTAAATAACCTAAACACTTTCCCATTTCTCATATTGTTAAAACAGTGAAATATTTACCTATACCCGTTCCCTAAGATATGGTTTTATGTACATGCAATGGAACACCGTCGCAATTTGAAATTACGACTTTTTATACCGAAAATATGCAAATTACTGAGAGCGGCGATACGTATAGGAGCATACGTACCGAAAACATGCCAATTACTGAAATCGGCGTTCGTCACATTTTGCCCAAACCTTCCATGCAGTTTTCAAAATATCCCAAGCATCCCAAATTCGACACTTAAGCAATACTTTGGAGCAAAAATTCTCGTTCTCTGCACGTATTCGCAGTTTGAAATTACGACTTTTTATTCCGAATATATTCCCATTACTGGGAGCAGCGATGGGTCACATTTTGCCCAAACCCCGCAGCAAAAAATATCAAAATATCACAAACATCCCAAATTCGACCATTGAGCCATATTTTGGAGCCAAATTCTGGGTCTCTGCACGTATTCGCAGATTGAAATTACGAATTTTTATACAGAAAATATGCCAATTTCTGAAAGCGTCGACTGATAACTTTTTGCCCAAACCCTCCCTGCAGTTTTTAAAATATCCCAAACATCCCAAATTCGACGCTTGAGTCAACTTTTGGATGCAAATTCTGGCTCTCTGCACGTAACCGCCGTTTGAAATTACGACTTTTTATTCCGAAAATATGCCAATTACTGAGAGAGGCGATGGGTCATATTTTGACTAAACCCACCCTGCATTTTTCAAAATATCCAAAACACTACAAATTCGACGCTTGAGCCAAATTTTGGAGCCAAATTCTCGCTCTCTGCACTTATTTGCAGTTTGAAATTACGACTTTTTATACCGAAAATATGCCTATTTCTGAAATTTGCTATGGGTCACATTTTGCCGAACCTCCCCCCCCCCCATCCCGGCAGTTTTCAAAATATCCCAAACATTCCAAATTTGACCTTGAGCAATATTTTGGAGCCAAATTCTGTGTCTCTGCACGTATTCGCACTTTGAAATTACGACATTTTATACCAAAAATATGCCAATTACTGAAAGCGGCGATGTATCACATTTTCTTGAGGTTATCTTGAGGTTATCTTGAGATGATTTCGGGGCTTTTAGTGTCCCCGCGGCCCGATCCTCGACCAGGCCTCCACCCCCAGGAAGCAGCCCGTGACAGCTGACTAACTCCCAGGTACCTATTTACTGCTAGGTAACAGGGGCATTCAGGGTGAAAGAAACTTTTTGCCCATTTGTTTCTGCCTCGTGCGGGAATCGAACCCGCGCCACAGAATTACGAGTCTATCCACCAGGCTACGAGGCCCCTCAAATTTTGCCCAAACCCTCCCTGCAGTTTTCAAAATATCCCAAACATCCCAAATTCGACCATTGAGCCATATTTTAGAGCCCAATTTCTGGCTCTCTGCACGCATTTGCAGTTTGAAATTACGACTTCTTATACCGAAAATATACCAATTACTGAAAGCGGCGATGGATCACATTTTGCCCAAACCCTCCCAGCAGTTTTCAAAATATCCCAAACATCCCAAATTTAACGCTTGAGCCATATTTTGGAGCCGAACTCTGGCTCTCTGCACGTATTCGCAGTTTGAAATTACGAATTTTATTCCGAAAATATGCCAATTACTGAAAGCGGCGATGAATCACATTTTGCCCAAATCCTCCCTGCGGTTATTAAAATATCCCAAACGTCCGAAAATCGACGCTTGAACCATATTTTGGAGGCAAATTCTGGCTCTCTGCACGTAATAGCCGTTTGAAATTACGACTTTTTATACCGAAAATATGCCTATTACTAAAAGCGGCGATTAATCACATATTGCCCAAACCCTCCCTGCAGTTTTCAAAATATCACAAACATCACAAATTCGACACTTGAGCCATATTTTGGAGCCACATTTTGGTTCTGTGCACGTATTCGTAGCTTCAAATTACGACATTTTATACCGAAAATATGCCAATTACTGAAAGCGGCGATGGATCACATTTTGACCTAACCCCTCAGCAGTTTCCAAAATATCCCAAACATCTCAAATTCGACCCTTTAGCCATATTTTGGAGCCAAATTTTGGCTCTCTGCATGTATTTGCAATTTGATATTACGAAATTTTATACCGAAAATATGCCAAATACTGAGAGCGGCGATGGGTCACATTTTGGCCAAACCCCGCAGCAGTTTTCAAAATATCACAAACATCCCAAATTCGACGCTTGAGCCATATTTTGGTGCCAAGTTCTGGCTCTCTTCACGTATTCGGAGTTTAAAATTACGACTTTTTATACCGAAAATATGCCAAATACTGAGAGCGGCGATGGGTCACATTTTGCCCAAACCCACCCTGCAGTTTTTAAAATATCCCAAACAACCCAAATTCGACGCATGAGTTATATTTTAGAGACAAATTCTGGCTCTCTGCACGTAATCGCCGTTAGAAATTACGATTTTTATACCGAAAAAATGCCAATTACTGAGAGCGGCGATGGGTCACATTTTGCCCAAACCCACCTTGCAGTTTTGAAAATATCCCAAACATCCCAAATTCGACGCTTGAGCCATGTTTTGGAGCCAAATTCTGGCTCTCTTCACGTATTCGCAATTTGAAATTACAACTTTTTATACCGAAAATATGCCAATTACTGAGAGCGACGATGGGTCACATTTTGCCCAAACCCCCCTGCAGTTTTCAAAATACCCCAAACATCTCAAATGCGACCCTTGAGCCATAATTTGGAGCCAAATTCTGGCTCTCTGCACGTATTCCCAGATTGAAATGTCTACTTTTTATACAGGAAATATGCCAATGGGTCATATTCAGAGCCAGAATTTGGCTCCAAAATTTGGCTCAAACGTCGAATTTGGAGAGTTTTGGATATTTTGAAAATTGCAGGGTGGGTTTGGTCAAAATATGACCCATCGCTGCTCTCAGTAATTGGCATATTTTCGGTATAAAAGTCGTAATTTCAAACGGCGGTTACGTGCAGAGAGCCAGAAATTGTCAAAAGCCAAAATATGGCTCAAGCGTCGAATTTGAGATGTTTGGGATATTTTGAAAACTGCAGGGAGGGTTTGGGCAAAATGTGATCAGTCGACGCTTTCAGTAATTAGCATATTTTCTGTATAAAAAGTCTTACCTACAATCTGAGAATACGTGCAGAGAGCCAGAATTTGGCTCCAAAATATGGCTCAAGGGTCGCATTTGAGATGTTTGGGATAATTTGAAAACTGCAGGGTGGTTTGGGCAAAATGTAACACATCTCTGCTCCCAGTAACTATTCGGAATAAAAAGTCGTAATTTCAAACTGCGAATACGTGCGGAGAGCGAGAATTTTTGCTCCAAAGTATTGCTTAATCATCGAATTTGGGATGTTTGGGATATTTTGAAAACTGCAGGGAAGGTTTGGGCAAAATGTGACGAATCGCCGCTTTCAGTAATTAGCATGTTTTCGGTACGTATGCTCGTATACGTATCGCTGATCTCAGTAATTTGCATATTTTCAGTATAAAAAGACGTAATTTAAAATTGCGAATAAGTGTAGAGAGCCATAATTTTACTCCAAAATATGGCTCAAGGGTCTAATTTGGAATGTTTGGAATATTTTGAAAACAGCAAGGGGGGATTGGGCAAAATTTGACCCATCGACGCTCTCAGTATTTGGCATATTTTCTGTATAAGAATTCGTAATTTCAAACTGCGAATACGTGCAGAGAGCCAGAATTTGGCTCCAAAATATTCGTGTACATCTTCCATCGGTAATATAAACGGAAAATCAGGAACGTTTTAGTTAATTCTAATGAAAACACATTGATTTTTATCATTTGTGTTTGAAACAACATTGTCATGTCTTTTCTTGGATCTAAATAATACGAAACCTCGCTCTATGATTTGAAGTTAAAATCCTCAAATATGGTAATATAGTGACTTTTTTCACGTTATTCATGTAGTGTGATTTTAGGTATATATATTCGTTTTTACCAATATTTCGATACTACTACATGTTTCTCTCGATATGTGATTTGGCCTTCAAATCTCAGAATTTCGCAAATTTTGCATTTTTAAGCAAGTTTTCTTGCATTTTGTTTTGTACTAAAAATTATCAAATTTAGCAATATTTTGACCTTTGTCGTCCCCTTTTCCTTTATGTGATTTAAACAAAATATCATCGAATTAGGCCGTTTTTCCAAGTTTTTGTGAATTTTCAGTTTATTGTTATTAATTCATTATATATACGATAAAAATTATGCAAACACATAATTGATCAGAAAATAACCTTAAATACTTCATTTTCAATCATCTATTTGTTTCTGGTTAAAATACTGAGTAAGATATTGAAAAGGGGAGAAGTTCTGTTTTTATTGCATATATCGACGTTTCAGCCGGATTAGAACGGTTTTACGTGTACATCTTCCATCGGTAGTATAAATCGAAAATCAGGAACATTTTAGTTAATTTTAATGAAAACACATTGATTTTTATCCTTTGTATTGGAAGCAACATCTTTATACGTCTTTTCTAGGGTCTAAAAAATACGAACGTCGCTCTGTGATTCGAAGTTAAAATCCTCAAATTTGGTATAATAATGACTTTTTTCATGTTTTTCATGTAGTTTGATATTACTTAAATATATTCATTTTTAACAATATTTCGATACTATTTCATGTAGTATCACGATATGTGATTTGGCCTTCAAATCTCAGATTTTCGCATAATATTGCATTTTAAGCAAGTTTTCTTGCATTTTGTTTCGTACTAAAAATCATCGAATTCAGCAATATTTTGACGTTTATCATCCCCTTTTCCTCTATGTGATATAAACAAAATATCATCTAATTAGGTTATATTTTGCTGTTTTTCCAAGTTTTGGTGAATTTTCAGTTTATTGCTATTAATTCATTAAATATACGATAAAAATGATGCAAACACATAATTGATTAGAAATTAACCTTAAACACTTCATTTTCAATCAACTATTTGTTTCTCGTTAAAATACTGAGTAAGATATCGGAAAGGGGAGAAGTTCTGTTTTTATTGCATATATCGACGTTTCAGCCGGATTAGAGCGGTTTTACGTGTACATCTTCCATCGGTAATATAAACGGAAAATTAGGAACATTTTAGTTAATTTAAATGAAAACACATTGATTTTTATCATTTGTATTTGAAACAACATTTTCATGTCTTTTCTTCGATCTAAATCATACGAAACCTCGCTCTATGATTTGAAGTTAAAATCCTCACATATGGTAATATAGTGACTTTTTTCACTTTATTCATGTAGTGTGATTTTAGGTATATATATTCGTTTTTACCAATATTTCGATACTACTACATGTTTTCTCACGATATGTGATTTGGACTTCAAATCTCAGAATTTCGCAAATTTTGCATTTTTAAGCAAGTTTTCTTGCATTTTGTTTTGCACTAAAAATCATCGAATTTAGCAATATTTTGACCTTTATCATCCCCTTTTCCTTTATGTGATTTAAACAAAATATCATCGAATTAGGCGGTTTTTCTACGTTTTTGTGAATTTTCAGTTTATTGTTATTATTCATTATATATACGATAAAAATTATGCAAACACATAATTGATCAGAAAATAACCTTAAATACTTCCTTTTCAATCATCTATTTGTTTCTCGTTAAAATACTGAGTAAGATATTGAAAAGTTGAGAAGTTCTGTTTTTATTGCATATATCGACGTTTCAGCCGGATTAGAGCGGTCTTACGTGTACGTCTTCAATCGGTAATATAAACCGAAAATCAGGAACATTTTAGTTAATTTTAATGAAAACACATTGATTTTTATCATTTGTATTGGAAGCAACATCTTTATACGCCTTTTCTAGGGTCTAAAAAATACGAAACGTCGCTTTATGATACGAAGTTAAAATCCCCAATTTTGGTATAATATTGACTTTTTCACGTTTTTCATGTAGTTTGATATTACGTAAATATATTCATTTTTACCAATATTGCGATATTATTTCATGTAGTATCGCGATATGTGATTTGGCATTCATATCTCAGATTTTCGCATAATATTGCATTTTAAGCAAGTTTTCTTGCATTTTGTTTCGTACTAAAAATCATCGAATTCAGATATTTTGACGTTTATCATCATATTTTCCTTTATGTGATATAAACAAAATATCATCGAATTAGGCAATATTTTGCTGTTTTTCCACGTTTTTGTAAATTTTCAGTTTATTGCTATTAATTCATTAAATATACGATAAAAATCATGCAAACACAAAATTGATTAGAAATTATCCTTAAACACTTCATTTTCAATCAACTATTTGTTTCTCGTTAAAATACCGAGTAAGATATTGGAAAGGGGAGAAGTTCTGTTTTTATTG
>NC_091183.1:29323667-29426242 GCF_040958095.1 Procambarus clarkii
ATCCTCAAATTTGGTATAATAATGACTTTTTTCACGTTTTTCAAGTAGTTTGATATTACGTAAATATATTCATTTTTACCAATATTTCGATACTATTTCATGTAGTATACCGATATGTGATTTGGCCTTTAAATCTCAGATTTTCGCATAAAATTGCATTTTTAAGCAAGTTTTCTTACATTTTGTTTTGTACTAAAAATCATCGAATTTAGCAATAATTTGACGTTTATCATCCCCTTTTCCTTTATGTGATTTAAATAAAATATCATCGAATTAGGCAATATTTGGCCGTTTTTCCACGTTTTTGTGAATTTTCAGTTTATTGTTATTAATTCATTATATATACGATAAAAATTATGCAAACACATAATTGATCAGAAAATAACCTCAATACTTCATTTTCAATCATCTTTTGTTTCTCGTTAAAATAATGAGTAAGATATTTATAAGGGGAGAAGTTCTGTTTTTATTGCATATATCGACGTTTCAGCCAGATTAGAACGGTTGTACGTGTACATCTTCCATCGGTAATAAAAACCGAAAATCTGGAATATTTAGTTAATTTTAATGAAAATATATTGATTTTTGTCATTTGTTTTGGAAGCAACATCTTTATTCGTCTTTTCTAGGGTCTAAAATATACGAAACGTCGCTCTATGATTCGAAGTTAAAATCCTCAAATTTCGTATAATAATGACTTTTTCACGTTTTTCATGTAGTTTGATATTACGTAAATATATTCATTTTTACCAATATTGCGATACTATTTATGTAGTATCACGATATGATTTGGCCTTCATATCTCAGATTTTCGCATAATATTGCATTTTAAGCAAGTTTTCCTCCATTTTGTTTCGTACTACAAATCATCGAATTCAGCAATATTTTGACGTTTATCATCCTCTTTTCCTTTATGTGATATAAACAAAATATCATCGAATTACGCAATATTTTGCTCTTTTTCCACGTTTTTGTGAATTTTCAGTTTATTGTTATTAATTCATTAAATATACGATAAGAATTTTTCAAACACATAATTGATTAGAAATAAACTTTAAACACTTCATTTTCAATCAACTATTTGTTTTTCGTTAAAATACTGAGTAGGATATTGAAAAGGGGAGAAGTTCTGTTTTTATTGCATATATCGACGTTTCAGCCGGATTAGAGCGATTTTACGTGTACATCTTCCATCGGTAATATAAACGGAAAATCAGGAACGTTTTAGTTAATTCTAATGAAAACACATTGATTTTTATCATTTGTATTTGAAACAACATTGTCATGTCTTTTCTTGGATCAAAATAATACGAAACCTCGCTCTATGATTTGAAGTTAAAATCGTCAAATATGGTAATATAGTGACTTTTTTCACGTTATTCATGTAGTTTGATTTTTGGTATATATATTCGTTTTTACCAATATTTCGATACTACAACTGTTTCTCTCGATATGTGATTTTGCCTTCAAATCTCAGAATTTCGCAAATTTTGCATTTTTAAGCAAGTTTACTTGCATTTTGTTTTGTACTAAAAATCATCGAATTTAGCAATATTTTGACCTTTATCAACCCATTTTCCTTTATGTGATTTAAACAAAATATCATCGAATTAGGCCATTTTTCCACGTTTTTGTGAATTTTCAGTTTATTGTTATTATTTAATTATATATACGATAAAAATTATGCAAACACATAATTGATCAGAATATAACCTTAAATACTTCATTTTCAATCATCTATTTGTTTTTCGTTAAAATAATGAGTAAGCTATTTAAAAGGGGAGAAGTTCTGTTTTTATTGCATATATCGACGTTTCATCCGGATTAGAACGGTTTTACGTGTACATCTTCCATCGGTGATATAAACGGAAAATCAGGAACGTTTTAGATAATCTAATGAAAAAACATTGATTTATGTCATTGTATTTAAAACAACATTGTCATATGTCTTTTCTTGGTTCTAAATAATACGAAACCTCGATCTATGATTTGAAGTTAAAATCCTCAAATATGGTAATATAGTGACTTTTTTCACGTTATTCATGTAGTGTGATTTTAGGTATATATTTTCGTTTTACCAATATTTCGATACTACTACATGTTTTCTCACGATATGTGATTTGGATTTCAAATCTCAGAATTTCGCAAATTTTGCATTTTACGCGTTTTCTTGCATTTTGCTTTGTACTAAAAATCATCGAATTTAGCAATATTTTGACCTTTATGTGATTTAAACAAAATATCATCGAATTAGGCCGTTTTTCCAAGTTTTTGTGAATTTTCAGTTTACTGTTATTAGTTCATTATATATACGACAAAAATTATGGAAACACATAATTGATCAGAAAATAACCTTAAATACTTCATTTTCAATCATATTTTGTTTCTCGTTAAAATACTGAGTAATATATTTATATGGGGAGAAGTTCTGTTTTTATTGCATATATCGACGTTTCAGCCGGATTAGAACGGTTTTACGTGTACATCTTCCATCGGTAACATAAACCGAAAATCAGGAACATTTTAGTTAATTTTAATGAAAACACATTGATTTTCATCATTTGTATTGGAAGCAATATCTTTATACGTTTTTCAATGGTTTAAAAAAACGAAACGTCGCTCTTTGATTCGAAGTTAAAATCCTCAAATTTGGTATAATAATGACTTTTTTCACGTTTTTCAAGTAGTTTGATATTACGTAAATATATTCATTTTTACCAATATTTCGATACTATTTCATGTAGTATACCGATATGTGATTTGGCCTTTAAATCTCAGATTTTCGCATAAAATTGCATTTTTAAGCAAGTTTTCTTACATTTTGTTTTGTACTAAAAATCATCGAATTTAGCAATAATTGACGTTTATCATCCCCTTTTCCTTTATGTGATTTAAAAAAATATCATCGAATTAGGCAATATTTGGCCGTTTTTCCACGTTTTTGTGAATTTTCAGTTTATTGTTATTAATTCATTATATATACGATAAAAATTATGCAACACATAATTGATCAGAAAATAACCTCAAATACTTCATTTTCAATCATCTTTTTGTTTCTCGTTAAAATAATGAGTAAGATATTTATAAGGGGAGAAGTTCTGTTTTTATTGCATATATCGACGTTTCAGCCAGATTAGAACGGTTGTACGTGTACATCTTCCATCGGTAATAAAAACCGAAAATCTGGAATATTTTAGTTAATTTTAATGAAAATATATTGATTTTTGTCATTTGTTTTGGAAGCAACATCTTTATTCGTCTTTTCTAGGGTCTAAAATATACGAAACGTCGCTCTATGATTCGAAGTTAAAATCCTCAAATTTCGTATAATAATGACTTTTTCACGTTTTTCATGTAGTTTGATATTACGTAAATATATTCATTTTTACCAATATTGCGATACTATTTTATGTAGTATCACGATATATGATTTGGCCTTCATATCTCAGATTTTCGCATAATATTGCATTTTAAGCAAGTTTTCCTCCATTTTGTTTCGTACTACAAATCATCGAATTCAGCAATATTTTGACGTTTATCATCCTCTTTTCCTTTATGTGATATAAACAAAATATCATCGAATTACGCAATATTTTGCTCTTTTTCCACGTTTTTGTGAATTTTCAGTTTATTGTTATTAATTCATTAAATATACGATAAGAATTTTTCAAACACATAATTGATTAGAAATAAACTTTAAACACTTCATTTTCAATCAACTATTTGTTTTTCGTTAAAATACTGAGTAGGATATTGAAAAGGGGAGAAGTTCTGTTTTTATTGCATATATCGACGTTTCAGCCGGATTAGAGCGATTTTACGTGTACATCTTCCATCGGTAATATAAACGGAAAATCAGGAACGTTTTAGTTAATTCTAATGAAAACACATTGATTTTTATCATTTGTATTTGAAACAACATTGTCATGTCTTTTCTTGGATCAAAATAATACGAAACCTCGCTCTATGATTTGAAGTTAAAATCGTCAAATATGGTAATATAGTGACTTTTTTCACGTTATTCATGTAGTTTGATTTTTGGTATATATATTCGTTTTTACCAATATTTCGATACTACAACATGTTTCTCTCGATATGTGATTTTGCCTTCAAATCTCAGAATTTCGCAAATTTTGCATTTTTAAGCAAGTTTTCTTGCATTTTGTTTTGTACTAAAAATCATCAAATTTAGCAATATTTTGACCTTTATCATCCCCTTTTCCTTTATGTGATTTAAACAAAATATCATCGAATTAGGCCGTTTTTCCAAGTTTTTGTGAATTTTCAGTTTATTGTTATTAATTCATTATATATACGATAAAAGTTATGCAAACACATAATTGATCAGAAAATAACCTTAAATACTTCATTTTCAATCATATATTTGTTACTCGTTAAAATACTGAGTAGATATTTAAAAGGGGAGAAGTTCTCTTTTTATTGCATATATCGACTTTTCTGCCGGATTAGAACAGTTTTACGTGTACATCTTCAATCGGTAATATAAACGGAAAATCAGGAACGTTTTAGTTAAATCTAATAAAAAAACATTGATTTTTATCATTTGTATTTGAAACAACATTGTCATATGTCTTTTCTTGGATCTAAATAATACGAAACCTCGCTCTATGATTTGAAGTTAAAAATCCTCAAAAATGGTAATATAATGACTTTTTCACGTTTTCATGTAGTGTGATTTTACGTATATATTTATTCGTTTTTTACCAATATTTCGATACTACTTCATGTTTTCTCACGATATGTGATTTGGCCTTCATATCTCAGAATTCGCAAATTTTGCATTTTTAAGCAAGTTTACTTGCATTTTGTTTTGTACTAAAAATCATCGAATTTAGCAATATTTTGACCTTTATCATACCCTTTTCCTTTATGTGATTTAAACAAAATATATCGATCGAATTAGGCCATTTTTTCCACGTTTTTGTGAATTTTCAGTTTATTGTTATTATTTAATTAATTATACGATAAAAATTAATGCAAACACATAATTTGATCAGAAAATAACCTTAAATACTTCATTTTCAATCATCTATTGTTTCTCGTTAAAAATAATGAGTAAGATATTTAAAGGGGAGAAGTTCTGTTTTTATTGCATATATCGACGTTTCATCCGGATTAGAACGGTTTTACGTGTACATCTTCCATCGTAATATAAACGGAAAATCAGGAACGTTTTAAGTTAAATCTAATGAAAAAAAACATTGATTTATTCATTTGTATTAAAACAACATTGTCATACTGTCTTTTCTGGTTCTAAATAATACGAAACCTCGATCTATGATTTGAAGTTAAATCCTCAAATATGGTAATATAGTGACTTTTTCACGTATTCATGTAGTGTGATTTTAGGTATATATATTTCGTTTTTACCAATATTTCGATACTACTACATGTTTTCTCACGATATGTGATTTGGATTTCAAATCTCAGAATTTCGCAAATTTTGCATTTTACGCGTTTTCTTGCATTTTGTTTTGTACTAAAAATCATCGAAATTTAGCAATATTTTGACCTTTATCATCCCTTTTCCTTTATGTGATTAAACAAAATATCATCGAATTAGGCCGTTTTCCAATTTTTTGGTGAATTTTCAGTTTATTGTTATTATTTCATTATATATACGATAAAAATTATGCAAACACATAATTGATCAGAAAATAACCTTAAATACTTCATTTTCAATCATCTTTTGTTTCTCGTTAAAATACTGAGTAAGAATATTTAAAAGGGGAGAATTGCTGTTTTTATTGCATATATCGACGTTTCGCCGGAGTAGAACGGTTTTACGTGTACATCTTCAATCGGTAATATAAACCGAAAATCTAGGAACATTTTAGTTAATTTTAATGAAAACACATTTGATTTTTGTCATTTGTATTGGAAGCAACATCTTATACGTCTTTTCTAGGTCTAAAAAAATACGAAACGTCGCTTTATGATTCGAAGTTAAATCCTCAAATTTGGTATAATAATGACTTTTTTCACGTTTTTTCATGTAGTTTTGATATTACGGTAAATATATTCATTTTACCAGTATTGCGATACTATTTCATGTAGTATCACGATATGTGATTTGGCCTTCATATAATCAAGATTTTCGCATATATATATTGCATTTTAAAGGCAAGTTTTCTTGCATTTTGTTTCGTACTTAAAATCATCGAATTCAGCAATATTTTGACGTTTATCATCCTCTTTTCCTTTATGTGATATAAACAAAAATATCATCGAATTAGCAATATTTGGCCGTTTTTTCCACGTTTTTGTGAATTTTCAGTTTATTGTTATTATTCATTATATATTCCGATAAAAATTATGCAAACACATAATTGATCAGAAAATAACCTTAAACACTTCATTTTCAATCATCTATTGTTTCTCGTTAAAGTACTGAGTAAGATATTGAAAGAGGGAGAAAGTTCTTTTTTATTGCATATATCGACGTTTCAGCCGGATTAGAACGGTTTTACGTGTAAACATCTTCCATCGGTAATATAACCGAAAATCAGGAACATTTTAGTTAATTCTAATGGAAAACACTATTGATTTTTATCATTTGTATTGAAAGGCACATCTGTCATATCGTCTTTTCTAGGGATCTACAATAATACGAAACCTCGCTCTATGATTCGAAGTATAAATCCTCAAATATGCGTAATATAGTGACTTTATCCTCAAGTTATTCATGTAGTAGTGTGATAGGTATCGTATAGATTCAGTTTTATACCAATATTTGCGATAACTATTTAGGGTAGTACCTAACGATATGTGATTTGGCCTTCATAATCTCAGAATTTACGCATAATCTTGCATTTTTAAAGCCAAGTTTTCTTGCCATTTTGTTTTCGTATCTAACAATCATCGAATTCAGCATATTTTGACCCGTTATCATCCCCTCTTTTCCTTTATGTGATATAACAAAATATCATCGACTTACGGCAATATTTTCCAAACCGGGTTTTTCCACTTTTCTGTGAATTTTCAAGTTTATTAGTTATTAATTCATTAATATATACGATACGAATTTTTACAAACACATAATTGATTAGAAAATAAACTTTAAACACTTCATTTTCAATCAACTATTTGTTTTTCGTTAAAATACTGAGTAGGATATTGAAAGGGGAGAAGTTCTGTTTTTATTGCATATATCGACGTTTCAGCCGGATTAGAGCGATTTTACGTGTACATCTTCCATCGGTAATATAAACGGAAAATCAGGAACGTTTTAGTTAATTCTAATGAAAACACATTGATTTTTATCATTTGTATTTGAAACAACATTGTCATGTCTTTTCTTGGATCAAAATAATACGAAACCTCGCTCTATGATTTGAAGTTAAAATCGTCAAATATGGTAATATAGTGACTTTTTTCACGTTATTCATGTAGTGATTTTTGGTATATATATTCGTTTTTACCAATATTTCGATACTACAACATGTTTCTCTCGATATGTGATTTTGCCTTCAAATCTCAAATTTCGCAAATTTTGCATTTTTAAGCAAGTTTTCTTGCATTTTGTTTTGTACTAAAAATCATCAAATTTAGCAATATTTTGACCTTTATCATCCCCTTTTCCTTTATGTGATTTAAACAAAATATCATTCGAATTAGGCCGTTTTTCCAAGTTTTTGTGAATTTTCAGTTTATTGTTTATTAATTCATTATATATACGATAAAAGTTATAGCAAGACACATAATGGATCAGAAAATAACCTTAAATACTTCATTTTCAATCATATATTTGTTACTCGTTAAAATACTGAGTAAGATATTTAAAAGGGGAGAAGTTCTCTTTTTATTGCATATATCGACTTTTCTCTGCCGGATTAGAACAGTTTTACCGTGTACATCTTCAATCGGTAATATAAACGGAAAATCAGGAACGTTTTAGTTAAATTCTAATAAAAAAACATTGAATTTTTATCATTTGTATTTGAAACAACATTGTCATATGTCTTTTCTTGGATCTAAATAATACGAAACCTCGCTCTATGATTTGAAGTTAAAATCCTCAAAAAATGGTAAATATAATGACTTTTTTCACGTTGTTCATGTAGTGTGATTTTACGTATATATTTATTCGTTTTTACCAATATTTCGATACTACTATCATGTTTTCTCACGATATGTGATTTGGCCTTCAATATCTCAGAATTTCGCAAATTTTGCATTTTTTAAGCAAGTTTACTTGCATTTTGTTTTGTACTAAAAATCATCGAATTTAGCAATATTTTGAACCTTTATCTACCCCATTTTCCTTTATGTGATTTAAACAAAATATCATCGAATTAGGCAATTTTTCTTCCCACGTTTTTGTGAATTTTCAGTTATTGTTATTATTTAATTATAATATACGATAAAAATTATGCAAACACATAATTGATCAGAAAATAACCTTAAATACTTCATTTTCAATCATCTATTTGTTTCTCGTTAAAAATACTGAGTAAGATATTTAAAAGGGGAGAAGTTCTGTTTTTATTGCATATATCGACGTTTCATCCGGATTAGAACGGTTTTACGTGTACATCTTCCATCGGTAATATAAACGGAAAATCAGGAACAGTTTTAGATAAATCTAATGAAAAAACATTGATATTATGTCATTTGTATTTAAACAACATTGTCATATGTCTTTTCTTGGTTCTAAATAATACGAAACCTCGATCTATGATTTGAAGTTAAAAATTCCTCAAATATGGTAATATAGTGACTTTTTTCACGTTATTCATGTAGTGTGATTTTAGGTATATATTTTCGTTTTAACCAATATTTCGATACTACTACATGTTTTCCTCACGATATGTGATTTGGATTTCAAATCTCAGAATTTCGCAAATTTTGCATTTTAACGGCGTTTTCTTGCATTTTGCTTTTGTACTAAAAATCATCGAATTTAGCAATATTTTGACCTTTATGTGATTTAAAAACAAAATATCATCGAATTAGGCCGTTTTTTCCAAGTTTTGTGAATTTTCAGTTTACTGTTATTAGTTCATTATATATACGACAAAAATTATGGAAACACATAATTGATCAGAAAATAACCTTAAATACTTCATTTTCAATCATATTTTTGTTTCTCGTTAAAATAATGAGTAAGATATTGGAAAGGGGAGAAGTTCTGTTTTATATTGCATATATCGACGTTTCAGTCGGATTAGAGCGGTTTTACGTGTACATCTTCCATCGGTAATATAAACGGAAAATCAGGAACGTTTTATTAAATCTAATGAAAAAACATTGATTTATATCATTTGTATTTGAAACAACATTGTCATATGTCTTTTCTTGGATCTAAATAATATGAAACCTCGCTCTATGATTTGAAGTTAAAATCCTCAAATATTGTAATATAGTGACTTTCTTCACGTTTTTCATGTAGTGTGATTTTAGGTATATATATTTGTTTTTACCAATATTTCGATACTACTACATGTTTTCTCACGATATGTGATTTGGACTTCAAATCTCAGAATTTGACAAATTTTGCATTTTAAGCAAGTTTTCTTGCATTTTGTTTTGTACTAAAAATCATCGAATTTAGCAATATTTTGACCTTTATCATCCCCTTTTCCTTTATGTGATTTAAACAAAATATCATCGAATCAGGCCGTTTTTCCACGTTTTTCTGAATTTTCAGTTTATTGTTATTTGTTCATTATATATACGATAAAAATTATGCAAACACATAATTTATCAGAAAATAACCTTAAATACTTCATTTTCAATCGTCTATTTGTTTCTCGTTAAAATACTGTGTAAGATATTTAAAAGGGGAGAATTTCTGTTTTTATTGCATATATCGACGTTTCAGCCGGATTAGAACGGTTTTACGTGTACATCTTCCATCGGTAATATAAACCGAAAATCAGGAACATTTTAGTTAATTTTAATGAAAACACATTGATTTTTATCATTTGTATTGGAAGCAATATCCTTATACGTCTTTTCTATGGTTTAAAAAAAACGAAACGTCGCTCTATGATTCGAAGTTAAAATCCTCAAATTTGGTATAATAATGGCTTTTTTCACGTTTTTCATGTAGTTTGATATTACATAAATATATTCATTTTTAACAATATTTCGATACTATTTCATGTAGTATCACGGTATGTAATTTGGCCTTCAAATCTCAGATTTTCGAATAACATTGCATTTTAAGCAAGTTTTCTTGCATTTTGTTTCGTACTGAAAATAATCGAATTCAGCAATATTTTGACGTTTATCATTCCCTTTTCCTCTATTTGATATAAACAAAATATCATCGAATTAGGCAATTTTTTGCTGTTTTTCCACGTTTTTGTGAATTTTCAGTTTATTGCTATTAATTCATTAAATATACTATAAAAATGATGCAAACACATAATTGATTAGAAATTAACCTTAAACACTTCATTTTCAATCAACTATTTGTTTCTCGTTAAAGTACCGAGTAAGATATTGGAAAGAGGGAGAAGTTCTGTTATTATTGCATATATCGACGTTTCAGCCGGATTAGAGCGGTTTTAGGTATAAATCTTCCATCGGTAATATAACCTGAAAATCAGGAACATTTTAGTTAATTCTAATGAAAACCTATTGACTTTTATCATTTGTATTTAAACAACATTGTCATATGTCTTTTCTTGGATCTAAATAATACGAAACTTCGCTCTATGATTTGAAGATAAAATCCTCAAATATGGTAATATAGTGACTTTTTCACGTTATTCATGTAGTGTGATTTTACGTATATATATCCATTTTTATCAATATTTCGATACTACTTCATGTTTTCTCACGATATGTGATTTGGCCTTCAAATCTAAGAATTTCGCAAATTTTGCATTTTTAAGCAAGTTTTCTTGCATTTTGTTTTGTACTAAAAATCATCGAATTTAGCAATAATTTTACCTTTATTATCCCTTTTTCCTTTATATGATATAAATAAAATATAATCGAATTAGGCAATATTTTCCCGTTTTTCCACGTTTTTGTGAATTTTCAGTTTATTTCATTAAATATACTATAAAAATTATGCAAACACATAATTGATCAGAAAATAACCTTAAATACTTCATTTTCAATCATCTATTTGTTTCTCGTTAAAATACTGAGTAAGATATTGAAAAGGGGAGAAGTTCTGTTTTTATTGCATATATCGACGTGTCAGCCGGATTAGAACGGTTTTACGTGTACAGCTTCCATCGGTAATATAAACCGAAAATCAGGAACATTTTAGTTAATTTTAATGAAAACACATTGATTTTTATCATTTGTATTGGAAGCAACAACTTTATACCTCTTTTCTAGGGTCTAAAAAATACGAAAAGTCGCTCTATGATTCGAAGTTAAAATCCTCAAATATGGTAATATAGTGACTTTTTCACGTTATTCATGTAGTGTGATTTTACGTATATATATCCATTTTTATCAATATTTCGATACTACTTCATGTTTTCTCACGATATGTGATTTGGCCTTCAAATCTAAGAATTTGACAAATTTTGCATTTTTAAGCAAGTTTTCTTGCATTTTGTTTTGTACTAAAAATCATCGAATTTAGCAATATTTTGACCTTTATCATCTCCTTTTCCTTTATGTGATTTAAACAAAATATCATCGAGTTAGGCAATATTTACCGTTTTTCCACGTTTTTGTGAATTTTCAGTTTATTGTTATTATTTCATTAAATATACGAGAAAAATTAAACAAACACATAATTGATCAGAAAATAACCTTATATACTTCATTTTCAATCATATATTTGTTTCTTGTAAAAATACTGAGTAAGATATTTAAAAGGGGAGAATTTCTGTTTTTATTGCATATATCGACGTTTCAGCCGGAGTAGAACGGTTTTACGTATACATCTTCCATTGGTAATATAAACCGAAAATCAGGAACATTTTAGTTAATTCTAATGAAAACCTATTGATTTTTATCATTTGTATTTGAAACATTGTCATATGTCTTTTCTTGGATCTAAATAATACGAAACCTCGCTCTACGATTTGAAGTTAAAACCCTCAAATATGGTAATATAGTGACTTTTTTCACGTTATTCATATAGTGTGATTTTACGTATATATATCCATTTTTATTAATATTTCGATACTACTTCATGTTTTCTCACGATATGTGATTTGGCCTTCATATCTCATAATTTTGCAAATTTTGCATTTTTAAGCAAGTTTTCTTGCATTTTGCTTTGTACTAAAAATCATCGAATTTAGCAATATTTTGACCTTTATCATCCCCTTTTCCTTTATGTGATTTAAACAAAATATCATTGAATTAGGCCGTTTTTCCACTTTTTTGAGAATTTTCAGTTTATTGTTATTAATTCATTATATATACGATAAAAATTATGCAAACACATAATTGAACAGAAAATAACCTTAAATATTTCATTTTCAATCATCTGTTTGTTTCTCGTTAAAATACTGAGTAAGATATTTAAAAGGGGAGAATTTCTGTTTTTATTCCATATATCGACGTTTCAGCCGGAGCAGAACGGTTTTACATGTACATCTTCAATCGGTAATATAAACTGAAAATCAGGAACATTTTAGTTAGTTTTAATGAAAACACATTGATTTTTGTCATTTGTATTGGAAGCAACATCTTTATACGTCTTTTCTAGGGTCTAAAAAATACGAAACGTCGCTTTATGATTCGAAGTTAAAATCCTCAAATTTGGTATAATAATGACTTTTTCACGTTTTTTATGTAGTTTGATATTACGTAAATATATTCATTTTTACCAGTATTGCGATACTATTTTATGTAGTATCACGATATGTGATTTGGCCTTCATATAACAGATTTTCGCTTAATATTGCATTTTAAGCAAGTTTTCTTGCATTTTATTTCGTACTTAAAATCATCGAATTCAGCAATATTTTGACGTTTATCATCCTCTTTTCCTTTATGTGATATAAACAAAATATCATCGAATTAGGCAATTTTTGCTGTTTTTTCCACGTTTTTGTGAATTTTCAGTTTATTGTTATTAATTCATTAAATATACGATAAAAATGATGCAAACACATAATTGATTAGAAATAACCTTAAACACTTCATTTCAATCAACTATTTGTTTCTCGTTAAAGTACTGAGTAAGATATTGAAAGAGGGAGAAGTTCTCTGTTATTATTGCATATATCGACGTTTCATGCCGGATTAGCGTGTTTTACGTGTACATCTTCCATCGGTAATATAACCGGAAAATCAGGAACGTTTTAGTTAATCTAATGAAAAAACTATTGATTTTTATCATTTGTATTTGAAACAACATTGTCATATGTCTTTTCTTGGATCTAAATAATACGAAACCTCGCTCTATGATTTGAAGATAAAATCCTCAAATATGGTAATATAGTGACTTTTTCACGTTAGTTCATGTAGTGTGATTTTACGGTATATATTATTCGTTTTTACCAATATTTCGATACTACTTACATGTTTTCTCACGATATGTGATTTGGCCTTCATATCTCAGAATTACGCAAATTTTGCATTTTTAAGCAAGTTTACTTGCATTTTGTTTTGTACTAAAAATCATCGAATTTAGCAATATTTTGACCTTTATCAACCCATTTTCCTTTATGTGATTTAAACAAAATATCATCGAATTAGGCCATTTTTCCACGTATTTGTGAATTTTCAGTTTATTGTTATTATTTAATTATATATACGATAAAAATTATGCAAACACATAATTGATCAGAAAATAACCTTAAATACTTCATTTTCAATCAATCTATTTGTTTCTCGTTAAAATAATGAGTAAGATATTTAAAAGGGGAGAAGTTCTGTTTTTATTGCATATATCGACGTTTCATCCGGATTAGAACGGTTTTACGTGTACATCTTCCATCGGTAATATAAACGGAAAATCACGAACGTTTTAGTTAAATCTAATGAAAAAACATTGATTTTAGTCATTTGTATTTAAAACAACATTGTCATACGTCTTTTCTTGGTTCTAAATAATACGAAACCTCGATCTATGATTTAGAAGTTAAAATCCTCAAATATGGTAATATAGTGACTTTTTTCACGTTATTCATGTGGTGTGATTTTATGTATATATATTCGTTTTTACCAATATTTCGATACTACTAACATGTTTCTCTCGATATGTGATTTTGCCTTCAAATCTGAGAATTTCGCAAATTTTGCATTTTTAAGCAAGTTTTCTTGCATTTGTTTTGTACTAAAAATCATCAAATTTAGCAATATTTTGACCTTTATCATCCCCTTTTCCTTTATGTGATTTAAACAAAATATCATCGAATTAGGCCGTTTTTCCACGTTTTTGTGAATTTTCAGTTTATTGTTATTATTTAATTATATATACGATAAAAGTTATGCAAACACATAATTGATCAGAAAATAACCTTAAATACTTCATTTTCAATCATATATTTGTTACTCGTTAAAATACTGAGTAAGATATTTAAAAGGGGAGAAGTTCTCTTTTTATTGCATTTATCGACTTTTCTGCCGGATTAGAACAGTTTTACGTGTACATCTTCAATCGGTAATATAAACGAAAATCAGGAACGTTTTAGTTAATCTTAATAAAAAACATTGAATTTTATCATTTGTATTTGAAACAACATTGTCATATGTCTTTTCTTGGATCTAAATAATACGAAACCTCGCTCTATGATTTGAAGTTAAAATCCTCAAAAATGGTAATATAATGACTTTTTTCACGTTGTTCATGTAGTGTGATTTTACGTATATATTATTCGTTTTTACCAATATTTCGATACTACTTCATGTTTTCTCACGATATGTGATTTGGCCTTCATATCTCAGAATTTCGCAAATTTTGCATTTTTAAGCAAGTTTACTTGCATTTTGTTTTGTACTAAAAATCATCGAATTTAGCAATATTTTGACCTCTATCAACCCATTTTCCTTTATGTGATTTAAACAAAATATCATCGAATTAGGCCATTTTTCCACGTTTTTGTGAATTTTCAGTTTATTGTTATTATTTAATTATATATACGATAAAAATTATGCAAACACATAATTGATCAGAAAATAACCTTAAATACTTCATTTTCAATCTTCTATTTGTTTCTCGTTAAAATAATGAGTAAGATATTTAAAAGGGGAGAAGTTCTGTTTTTATTGCATATATCGACGTTTCAGCCGGATTAGAACGGTTTTACGTGTACATCTTCCATCGGTAATAAAAACCGAAAATCTGGAACATTTTAGTTAATTTTAATGAAAACACATTGATTTTTGTCATTTGTTTTGGAAGCAACATCTTTATTCGTCTTTTCTAGGGTCTAAAATATACGAAACGTCGCTCTATGATTCGAAGTTAAAATCCTCAAATTTCGTATAATAGTGACTTTTTTCACGTTTTTCATGTAGTTTGATATTACGTAAATATATTCATTTTTACCAATATTGCGATACTATTTTATGTAGTATCACGATATATGATTTGGCCTTCATATCTACAGATTTTCGCATAATATTGCATTTTAACCAAGTTTTCTTCCATTTTGTTTCGTACTACAAATCATCGAATTCAGCAATATTTTGACGTTTATCATCCTCTTTTTCCTTTATGTGATATAAACAAAATATCATCGAATTACGCAATATTTCGTTTTTTCCAAGTTTTTGTGAATTTTCAGTTTATTGTTATTAGTTCATTATATATACGACAAAAATTATGGAAACACATAATTGATCAGAAAATAACCTTAAATACTTCATTTTCAATCATATTTTTGTTTCTCGTTAAAATACTGAGTAATATATTTATATGGGGAGAAGTTCTGTTTTTATTGCATATATCGACGTTTCAGCCGGATTAGAACGGTTTTACGTGTACATCTTCCATCGGTAACATAAACTGAAAATCAGGAACATTTTAGTTAATTTTAATGAAAACACATTGATTTTTATCATTTGTATTGGAAGCAATATCTTTATACGTCTTTTCAATGGTTTAAAAAAAAACGAAACGTCGCTCTTTGATTCGAAGTTAAAATCCTCAAATTTGGTATAATAATGACTTTTTTCACGTTTTTCAAGTAGTTTGATATTACGTAAATATATTCATTTATACCAATATTTCGATACTATTTCATGTAGTATCAAGATATGTGATTTGGCCTTCATATCTCAGAATTTCGCAAATTTTGCATTTTTAAGCAAGTTTACTTGCATTTTGTTTTGTACTAAAAATCATCGAATTTAGCAATATTTTGACCTTTATCATCCCATTTTCCTTTATGTGATTTAAACAAAATATCATCGAATTAGGCCATTTTTCCACGTTTTTGTGAATTTTCAGTTTATTGTTATTATTTAATTATATATACGATAAAAATTATGCAAACACATAATTGATCAGAATATAACCTTAAATACTTCATTTTCAATCATCTATTTGTTTTTCGTTAAAATAATGAGTAAGCTATTTAAAAGGGGAGAAGTTCTGTTTTTATTGCATATATCGACGTTTCATCCGGATTAGAACGGTTTTACGTGTACATCTTCCATCGGTGATATAAACGGAAAATCAGGAACGTTTTAGATAATCTAATGAAAAAACATTGATTTATGTCATATGTATTTAAAACAACATTGTCATATGTCTTTTCTTGGTTCTAAATAATACGAAACCTCGATCTATGATTTGAAGTTAAAATCCTCAAATATGGTAATATAGTGACTTTTTTCACGTTATTCATGTAGTGTGATTTTAGGTATATATTTTCGTTTTACCAATATTTCGATACTACTACATGTTTTCTCACGATATGTGATTTGGATTTCAAATCTCAGAATTTCGCAAAATTTGCATTTTACGCGTTTTCTTGCATTTTGCTTTGTACTAAAAATCATCGAATTTAGCAATATTTTGACCTTTATGTGATTTAAACAAAATATCATCGAATTAGGCCGTTTTTCCAAGTTTTTGTGAATTTTCAGTTTACTGTTATTAGTTCATTATATATACGACAAAAATTATGGAAACACATAATTGATCAGAAAATAACCTTAAATACTTCATTTTCAATCATATTTTTGTTTCTCGTTAAAATACTGAGTAATATATTTATATGGGGAGAAGTTCTGTTTTTATTGCATATATCGACGTTTCAGCCGGATTAGAACGGTTTTACGTGTACATCTTCCATCGGTAACATAAACCGAAAATCAGGAACATTTTAGTTAATTTTAATGAAAACACATTGATTTTCATCATTTGTATTGGAAGCAATATCTTTATACGTCTTTTCAATGGTTTAAAAAAAACGAAACGTCGCTCTTTGATTCGAAGTTAAAATCCTCAAATTTGGTATAATAATGACTTTTTTCACGTTTTTCAAGTAGTTTGATATTACGTAAATATATTCATTTTTACCAATATTTCGATACTATTTCATGTAGTATACCGATATGTGATTTGGCCTTTAAATCTCAGATTTTCGCATAAAATTGCATTTTTAAGCAAGTTTTCTTACATTTTGTTTTGTACTAAAAATCATCGAATTTAGCAATAATTTGACGTTTATCATCCCCTTTTCCTTTATGTGATTTAAATAAAATATCATCGAATTAGGCAATATTTGGCCGTTTTTCCACGTTTTTGTGAATTTTCAGTTTATTGTTATTAATTCATTATATATACGATAAAAATTATGCAAACACATAATTGATCAGAAAATAACCTCAAATACTTCATTTTCAATCATCTTTTTGTTTCTCGTTAAAATAATGAGTAAGATATTTATAAGGGGGAGAAGTTCTGTTTTTATTGCATATATCGACGTTTCAGCCAGATTAGAACGGTTGTACGTGTACATCTTCCATCGGTAATAAAAACCGAAAATCTGGAATATTTTAGTTAATTTTAATGAAAATATATTGATTTTTGTCATTTGTTTTGGAAGCAACATCTTTATTCGTCTTTTCTAGGGTCTAAAATATACGAAACGTCGCTCTATGATTCGAAGTTAAAATCCTCAAATTTCGTATAATAATGACTTTTTCACGTTTTTCATGTAGTTTGATATTACGTAAATATATTCATTTTTACCAATATTGCGATACTATTTTATGTAGTATCACGATATATGATTTGGCCTTCATATCTCAGATTTTCGCATAATATTGCATTTTAAGCAAGTTTTCCTCCATTTTGTTTCGTACTACAAATCATCGAATTCAGCAATATTTTGACGTTTATCATCCTCTTTTCCTTTATGTGATATAAACAAAATATCATCGAATTACGCAATATTTTGCTCTTTTTCCACGTTTTTGTGAATTTTCAGTTTATTGTTATTAATTCATTAAATATACGATAAGAATTTTTCAAACACATAATTGATTAGAAATAAACTTTAAACACTTCATTTTCAATCAACTATTTGTTTTTCGTTAAAATACTGAGTAGGATATTGAAAAGGGGAGAAGTTCTGTTTTTATTGCATATATCGACGTTTCAGCCGGATTAGAGCGATTTTACGTGTACATCTTCCATCGGTAATATAAACGGAAAATCAGGAACGTTTTAGTTAATTCTAATGAAAACACATTGATTTTTATCATTTGTATTTGAAACAACATTGTCATGTCTTTTCTTGGATCAAAATAATACGAAACCTCGCTCTATGATTTGAAGTTAAAATCGTCAAATATGGTAATATAGTGACTTTTTTCACGTTATTCATGTAGTTTGATTTTTGGTATATATATTCGTTTTTACCAATATTTCGATACTACAACATGTTTCTCTCGATATGTGATTTTGCCTTCAAATCTCAGAATTTCGCAAATTTTGCATTTTTAAGCAAGTTTACTTGCATTTTGTTTTGTACTAAAAATCATCGAATTTAGCAATATTTTGACCTTTATCAACCCATTTTCCTTTATGTGATTTAAACAAAATATCATCGAATTAGGCCATTTTTCCACGTTTTTGTGAATTTTCAGTTTATTGTTATTATTTAATTATATATACGATAAAAATTATGCAAACACATAATTGATCAGAATATAACCTTAAATACTTCATTTTCAATCATCTATTTGTTTTTCGTTAAAATAATGAGTAAGCTATTTAAAAGGGGAGAAGTTCTGTTTTTATTGCATATATCGACGTTTCATCCGGATTAGAACGGTTTTACGTGTACATCTTCCATCGGTGATATAAACGGAAAATCAGGAACGTTTTAGATAATCTAATGAAAAAACATTGATTTATGTCATATGTATTTAAAACAACATTGTCATATGTCTTTTCTTGGTTCTAAATAATACGAAACCTCGATCTATGATTTGAAGTTAAAATCCTCAAATATGGTAATATAGTGACTTTTTTCACGTTATTCATGTAGTGTGATTTTAGGTATATATTTTCGTTTTACCAATATTTCGATACTACTACATGTTTTCTCACGATATGTGATTTGGATTTCAAATCTCAGAATTTCGCAAAATTTGCATTTTACGCGTTTTCTTGCATTTTGCTTTGTACTAAAAATCATCGAATTTAGCAATATTTTGACCTTTATGTGATTTAAACAAAATATCATCGAATTAGGCCGTTTTTCCAAGTTTTTGTGAATTTTCAGTTTACTGTTATTAGTTCATTATATATACGACAAAAATTATGGAAACACATAATTGATCAGAAAATAACCTTAAATACTTCATTTTCAATCATATTTTTGTTTCTCGTTAAAATACTGAGTAATATATTTATATGGGGAGAAGTTCTGTTTTTATTGCATATATCGACGTTTCAGCCGGATTAGAACGGTTTTACGTGTACATCTTCCATCGGTAACATAAACCGAAAATCAGGAACATTTTAGTTAATTTTAATGAAAACACATTGATTTTCATCATTTGTATTGGAAGCAATATCTTTATACGTCTTTTCAATGGTTTAAAAAAAACGAAACGTCGCTCTTTGATTCGAAGTTAAAATCCTCAAATTTGGTATAATAATGACTTTTTTCACGTTTTTCAAGTAGTTTGATATTACGTAAATATATTCATTTTTACCAATATTTCGATACTATTTCATGTAGTATACCGATATGTGATTTGGCCTTTAAATCTCAGATTTTCGCATAAAATTGCATTTTTAAGCAAGTTTTCTTACATTTTGTTTTGTACTAAAAATCATCGAATTTAGCAATAACTTGACGTTTATCATCCCCTTTTCCTTTATGTGATTTAAATAAAATATCATCGAATTAGGCAATATTTGGCCGTTTTTCCACGTTTTTGTGAATTTTCAGTTTATTGTTATTAATTCATTATATATACGATAAAAATTATGCAAATACATAATTGATCAGAAAATAACCTCAAATACTTCATTTTCAATCATCTTTTTGTTTCTCGTTAAAATAATGAGTAAGATATTTATAAGGGGGAGAAGTTCTGTTTTTATTGCATATATCGACGTTTCAGCCAGATTAGAACGGTTGTACGTGTACATCTTCCATCGGTAATAAAAACCGAAAATCTGGAATATTTTAGTTAATTTTAATGAAAATATATTGATTTTTGTCATTTGTTTTGGAAGCAACATCTTTATTCGTCTTTTCTAGGGTCTAAAATATACGAAACGTCGCTCTATGATTCGAAGTTAAAATCCTCAAATTTCGTATAATAATGACTTTTTCACGTTTTTCATGTAGTTTGATATTACGTAAATATATTCATTTTTACCAATATTGCGATACTATTTTATGTAGTATCACGATATATGATTTGGCCTTCATATCTCAGATTTTCGCATAATATTGCATTTTAAGCAAGTTTTCCTCCATTTTGTTTCGTACTACAAATCATCGAATTCAGCAATATTTTGACGTTTATCATCCTCTTTTCCTTTATGTGATATAAACAAAATATCATCGAATTACGCAATATTTTGCTCTTTTTCCACGTTTTTGTGAATTTTCAGTTTATTGTTATTAATTCATTAAATATACGATAAGAATTTTTCAAACACATAATTGATTAGAAATAAACTTTAAACACTTCATTTTCAATCAACTATTTGTTTTTCGTTAAAATACTGAGTAGGATATTGAAAAGGGGAGAAGTTCTGTTTTCATTGCATATATCGACGTTTCAGCCGGATTAGAGCGATTTTACGTGTACATCTTCCATCGGTAATATAAACGGAAAATCAGGAACGTTTTAGTTAATTCTAATGAAAACACATTGATTTTTATCATTTGTATTTGAAACAACATTGTCATGTCTTTTCTTGGATCAAAATAATACGAAACCTCGCTCTATGATTTGAAGTTAAAATCGTCAAATATGGTAATATAGTGACTTTTTTCACGTTATTCATGTAGTTTGATTTTTGGTATATATATTCGTTTTTACCAATATTTCGATACTACAACATGTTTCTCTCGATATGTGATTTTGCCTTCAAATCTCAGAATTTCGCAAATTTTGCATTTTTAAGCAAGTTTTCTTGCATTTTGTTTTGTACTAAAAATCATCAAATTTAGCAATATTTTGACCTTTATCATCCCCTTTTCCTTTATGTGATTTAAACAAAATATCATCGAATTAGGCCGTTTTTCCAAGTTTTTGTGAATTTTCAGTTTATTGTTATTAATTCATTATATATACGATAAAAGTTATGCAAACACATAATTGATCAGAAAATAACCTTAAATACTTCATTTTCAATCATATATTTGTTACTCGTTAAAATACTTGGTATGATATTTAAAAGGGGAGAAGTTCTCTTTTTATTGCATATATCGACTTTTCTGCCGGATTAGAACAGTTTTACGTGTACATCTTCAATCGGTAATATAAACGGAAAATCAGGAACGTTTTAGTTAAATCTAATAAAAAAACATTGATTTTTATCATTTGTATTTGAAACAACATTGTCATATGTCTTTCCTTGGATCTAAATAATACGAAACCCCGCTCATTGATTTGAAGTTAAAATCCTCAAAAATGGTAATATAATGACTTTTTTCACGTTGTTCATGTAGTGTAATTTTACGTATATATTTATTCGTTTTTACCAATATTTCGATACTACTTCATGTTTTCTCACGATATGTGATTTGGCCTTCATATCTCAGAATTTCGCAAATTTTGCATTTTTAAGCAAGTTTACTTGCATTTTGTTTTGTACTAAAAATCATCGAATTTAGCAATATTTTGACCTTTATCAACCCATTTTCCTTTATGTGATTTAAACAAAATATCATCGAATTAGGCCATTTTTCCACGTTTTTGTGAATTTTCAGTTTATTGTTATTATTTAATTATATATACGATAAAAATTATGCAAACACATAATTGATCAGAATATAACCCTAAATACTTCATTTTCAATCATCTATTTGTTTCTCGTTAAAATAATGAGTAAGATATTTAAAAGGGGAGAAGTTCTGTTTTTATTGCATATATCGACGTTTCATCCGGATTAGAACGGTTTTACGTGTACATCTTCCATGGGTAATATAAACGGAAAATCAGGAACGTTTTAGTTAAATCTAATGAAAAAACATTGATTTATGTCATTTGTATTTAAAACAACATTGTCATATGTCTTTTCTTGGTTCTAAATAATACGAAACCTCGATCTATGATTTGAAGTTAAAATCCTCAAATATGGTAATATAGTGACTTTTTTCACGTTATTCATGTAGTGTGATTTTAGGTATATATTTTCGTTTTACCAATATTTCGATACTACTACATGTTTTCTCACGATATGTGATTTGGATTTCAAATCTCGGAATTTCGCAAATTTTGCATTTTACGCGTTTTCTTGCATTTTGTTTTGTACTAAAAATCATCGAATTTAGCAATATTTTGACCTTTATGTGATTTAAACAAAATATCATCGAATTAGGCTGTTTTTCCAAGTTTTTGTGAATTTTCAGTTTACTGTTATTAGTTCATTATATATACGACAAAAATTATGGAAACACATAATTGATCAGAAAATAACCTTAAATACTTCATTTTCAATCATATTTTTGTTTCTCGTTAAAATACTGAGTAATATATTTATATGGGGAGAAGTTCTGTTTTTATTGCATATATCGACGTTTCTGCCGGATTAGAACGGTTTTACGTGTACATCTTCCATCGGTAACATAAACCGAAAATCAGGAACATTTTAGTTAATTTTAATGAAAACACATTGATTTTCATCATTTGTATTGGAAGCAATATCTTTATACGTCTTTTCAATGGTTTAAAAAAAACGAAACGTCGCTCTTTGATTCGAAGTTAAAATCCTCAAATTTGGTATAATAATGACTTTTTTCACGTTTTTCAAGTAGTTTGATATTACATAAATATATTCATTTTTACCAATATTTCGATACTATTTCATGTAGTATACCGATATGTGATTTGGCCTTTAAATCTCAGATTTTCGCATAAAATTGCATTTTTAAGCAAGTTTTCTTACATTTTGTTTTGTACTAAAAATCATCGAATTTAGCAATAATTTGACGTTTATCATCCCCTTTTCCTTTATGTGATTTAAATAAAATATCATCGAATTAGGCAATATTTGGCCGTTTTTCCACGTTTTTGTGAATTTTCAGTTTATTGTTATTAATTCATTATATATACGATAAAAATTATGCAAACACATAATTGATCAGAAAATAACCTCAAATACTTCATTTTCAATCATCTTTTTGTTTCTCGTTAAAATAATGAGTAAGATATTTATAAGGGGAGAAGTTCTGTTTTTATTGCATATATCGACGTTTTAGCCAGATTAGAACGGTTGTACGTGTACATCTTCCATCGGTAATAAAAACCGAAAATCAGGAACATTTTAGTTAATTTTAATGAAAATACATTGATTTTTGTCATTTGTTTTGGAAGCAACATCTTTATTCGTCTTTTCTAGGGTCTAAAATATACGAAACGTCGCTCTATGATTCGAAGTTAAAATCCTCAAATTTCGTATAATAATGACTTTTTCACGTTTTTCATGTAGTTTGATATTACGTAAATATATTCATTTTTACCAATATTGCGATACTATTTTATGTAGTATCACGATATATGATTTGGCCTTCATATCTCAGATTTTCGCATAATATTGCATTTTAAGCAAGTTTTCCTCCATTTTGTTTCGTACTACAAATCATCGAATTCAGCAATATTTTGACGTTTATCATCCTCTTTTCCTTTATGTGATATAAACAAAATATCATCGAATTACGCAATATTTTGCTCTTTTTCCACGTTTTTGTGAATTTTCAGTTTATTGTTATTAATTCATTAAATATACGATAAGAATTTTTCAAACACATAATTGATTAGAAATAAACTTTAAACACTTCATTTTCAATCAACTATTTGTTTTTCGTTAAAATACTGAGTAGGATATTGAAACGGGGAGAAGTTCTGTTTTTATTGCATATATCGACGTTTCAGCCGGATTAGAGCGATTTTACGTGTACATCTTCCATCAGTAATATAAACGGAAAATCAGGAACGTTTTAGTTAATTCTAATGAAAACACATTGATTTTTATCATTTGTATTTGAAACAACATTGTCATGTCTTTTCTTGGATCAAAATAATACGAAACCTCGCTCTATGATTTGAAGTTAAAATCGTCAAATATGGTAATATAGTGACTTTTTTCACGTTATTCATGTAGTGTGATTTTTGGTATATATATTCGTTTTTACCAATATTTCGATACTACAACATGTTTCTCTCGATATGTGATTTTGCCTTCAAATCTCAAAATTTCGCAAATTTTGCATTTTTAAGCAAGTTTTCTTGCATTTTGTTTTGTACTAAAAATCATCAAATTTAGCAATATTTTGACCTTTATCATCCCCTTTTCCTTTATGTGATTTAAACAAAATATCATCGAATTAGGCCGTTTTTCCAAGTTTTTGTGAATTTTCAGTTTATTGTTATTAATTCATTATATATACGATAAAAGTTATGCAAACACATAATTGATCAGAAAATAACCTTAAATACTTCATTTTCAATCATATATTTGTTACTCGTTAAAATACCGAGTAAGATATTTAAAAGGGGAGAAGTTCTCTTTTTATTGCATATATCGACTTTTCTGCCGGATTAGAACAGTTTTACGTGTACATCTTCAATCGGTAATATAAACGGAAAATCAGGAACGTTTTAGTTAAATCTAATAAAAAAACATTGATTTTTATCATTTGTATTTGAAACAACATTGTCATATGTCTTTTCTTGGATCTAAATAATACGAAACCCCGCTCTATGATTTGAAGTTAAAATCCTCAAAAATGGTAATATAATGACTTTTTTCACGTTGTTCATGTAGTGTGATTTTACGTATATATTTATTCGTTTTTACCAATATTTCGATACTACTTCATGTTTTCTCACGATATGTGATTTGGCCTTCATATCTCAGAATTTCGCAAATTTTGCATTTTTAAGCAAGTTTACTTGCATTTTGTTTTGTACTAAAAATCATCGAATTTAGCAATATTTTGACCTTTATCAACCCATTTTCCTTTATGTGATTTAAACAAAATATCATCGAATTAGGCCATTTTTCCACGTTTTTGTGAATTTTCAGTTTATTGTTATTATTTAATTATATATACGATAAAAATTATGCAAACACATAATTGATCAGAATATAACCTTAAATACTTCATTTTCAATCATCTATTTGTTTCTCGTTAAAATAATGAGGTAGATATTTAAAAGGGGAGAAGTTCTGTTTTTATTGCATATATCGACGTTTCATCCGGATTAGAACGGTTTTACGTGTACATCTTCCATCGGTAATATAAACGGAAAATCAGGAACGTTTTAGATAATCTAATGAAAAAACATTGATTTATGTCATTTGTATTTAAAACAACATTGTCATATGTCTTTTCTTGGTTCTAAATAATACGAAACCTCGATCTATGATTTGAAGTTAAAATCCTCAAATATGGTAATATAGTGACTTTTTTCACGTTATTCATGTAGTGTGATTTTAGGTATATATTTTCGTTTTACCAATATTTCGATACTACTACATGTTTTCTCACGATATGTGATTTGGATTTCAAATCTCAGAATTTCGCAAATTTTGCATTTTACGCGTTTTCTTGCATTTTGTTTTGTACTAAAAATCATCGAATTTAGCAATATTTTGACCTTTATGTGATTTAAACAAAATATCATCGAATTAGGCCGTTTTTCCAAGTTTTTGTGAATTTTTAGTTTACTGTTATTAGTTCATTATATATACGACAAAAATTATGGAAACACATAATTGATCAGAAAATAACCTTAAATACTTCATTTTCAATCATATTTTTTTTTCTCGTTAAAATACTGAGTAATATATTTATATGGGGAGAAGTTCTGTTTTTATTGCATATATCGACGTTTCAGCCGGATTAGAACGGTTTTACGTGTACATCTTCCATCGGTAACATAAACCGAAAATCAGGAACATTTTAGTTAATATTAATGAAAACACATTGATTTTCATCATTTGTATTGGAAGCAATATCTTTATACGTCTTTTCAATGGTTTAAAAAAAAACGAAACGTCGCTCTTTGATTCGAAGTTAAAATCCTCAAATTTGGTATAATAATGACTTTTTCACGTTTTTCAAGTAGTTTGATATTACGTAAATATATTCATTTTTACCAATATTTCGATACTATTTCATGTAGTATACCGATATGTGATTTGGCCTTTAAATCTCAGATTTTCGCATAAAATTGCATTTTTAAGCAAGTTTTCTTACATTTTGTTTTGTACTAAAAATCATCGAATTTAGCAATAATTTGACGTTTATCATCCCCTTTTCCTTTATGTGATTTAAATAAAATATCATCGAATTAGGCAATATTTGGCCGTTTTTCCACGTTTTTGTGAATTTTCAGTTTATTGTTATTAATTCATTATATATACGATAAAAATTATGCAAACACATAATTGATCAGAAAATAACCTCAAATACTTCATTTTCAATCATCTTTTTGTTTCTCGTTAAAATAATGAGTAAGATATTTATAAGGGGGAGAAGTTCTGTTTTTATTGCATATATCGACGTTTCAGCCAGATTAGAACGGTTGTACGTGTACATCTTCCATCGGTAATAAAAACCGAAAATCTGGAATATTTTAGTTAATTTTAATGAAAATATATTGATTTTTGTCATTTGTTTTGGAAGCAACATCTTTATTCGTCTTTTCTAGGGTCTAAAATATACGAAACGTCGCTCTATGATTCGAAGTTAAAATCCTCAAATTTCGTATAATAATGACTTTTTCACGTTTTTCATGTAGTTTGATATTACGTAAATATATTCATTTTTACCAATATTGCGATACTATTTTATGTAGTATCACGATATATGATTTGGCCTTCATATCTCAGATTTTCGCATAATATTGCATTTTAAGCAAGTTTTCCTCCATTTTGTTTCGTACTACAAATCATCGAATTCAGCAATATTTTGACGTTTATCATCCTCTTTTCCTTTATGTGATATAAACAAAATATCATCGAATTACGCAATATTTTGCTCTTTTTCCACGTTTTTGTGAATTTTCAGTTTATTGTTATTAATTCATTAAATATACGATAAGAATTTTTCAAACACATAATTGATTAGAAATAAACTTTAAACACTTCATTTTCAATCAACTATTTGTTTTTCGTTAAAATACTGAGTAGGATATTGAAAAGGGGAGAAGTTCTGTTTTCATTGCATATATCGACGTTTCAGCCGGATTAGAGCGAATTTACGTGTACATCTTCCATCGGTAATATAAACGGAAAATCAGGAACGTTTTAGTTAATTCTAATGAAAACACATTGATTTTTATCATTTGTATTTGAAACAACATTGTCATGTCTTTTCTTGGATCAAAATAATACGAAACCTCGCTCTATGATTTGAAGTTAAAATCGTCAAATATGGTAATATAGTGACTTTTTTCACGTTATTCATGTAGTTTGATTTTTGGTATATATATTCGTTTTTACCAATATTTCGATACTACAACATGTTTCTCTCGATATGTGATTTTGCCTTCAAATCTCAGAATTTCGCAAATTTTGCATTTTTAAGCAAGTTTACTTGCATTTTGTTTTGTACTAAAAATCATCGAATTTAGCAATATTTTGACCTTTATCAACCCATTTTCCTTTATGTGATTTAAACAAAATATCATCGAATTAGGCCATTTTTCCACGTTTTTGTGAATTTTCAGTTTATTGTTATTATTTAATTATATATACGATAAAAATTATGCAAACACATAATTGATCAGAATATAACCTTAAATACTTCATTTTCAATCATCTATTTGTTTTTCGTTAAAATAATGAGTAAGCTATTTAAAAGGGGAGAAGTTCTGTTTTTATTGCATATATCGACGTTTCATCCGGATTAGAACGGTTTTACGTGTACATCTTCCATCGGTGATATAAACGGAAAATCAGGAACGTTTTAGATAATCTAATGAAAAAACATTGATTTATGTCATATGTATTTAAAACAACATTGTCATATGTCTTTTCTTGGTTCTAAATAATACGAAACCTCGATCTATGATTTGAAGTTAAAATCCTCAAATATGGTAATATAGTGACTTTTTTCACGTTATTCATGTAGTGTGATTTTAGGTATATATTTTCGTTTTACCAATATTTCGATACTACTACATGTTTTCTCACGATATGTGATTTGGATTTCAAATCTCAGAATTTCGCAAAATTTGCATTTTACGCGTTTTCTTGCATTTTGCTTTGTACTAAAAATCATCGAATTTAGCAATATTTTGACCTTTATGTGATTTAAACAAAATATCATCGAATTAGGCCGTTTTTCCAAGTTTTTGTGAATTTTCAGTTTACTGTTATTAGTTCATTATATATACGACAAAAATTATGGAAACACATAATTGATCAGAAAATAACCTTAAATACTTCATTTTCAATCATATTTTTGTTTCTCGTTAAAATACTGAGTAATATATTTATATGGGGAGAAGTTCTGTTTTTATTGCATATATCGACGTTTCAGCCGGATTAGAACGGTTTTACGTGTACATCTTCCATCGGTAACATAAACCGAAAATCAGGAACATTTTAGTTAATTTTAATGAAAACACATTGATTTTCATCATTTGTATTGGAAGCAATATCTTTATACGTCTTTTCAATGGTTTAAAAAAAACGAAACGTCGCTCTTTGATTCGAAGTTAAAATCCTCAAATTTGGTATAATAATGACTTTTTTCACGTTTTTCAAGTAGTTTGATATTACGTAAATATATTCATTTTTACCAATATTTCGATACTATTTCATGTAGTATACCGATATGTGATTTGGCCTTTAAATCTCAGATTTTCGCATAAAATTGCATTTTTAAGCAAGTTTTCTTACATTTTGTTTTGTACTAAAAATCATCGAATTTAGCAATAATTTGACGTTTATCATCCCCTTTTCCTTTATGTGATTTAAATAAAATATCATCGAATTAGGCAATATTTGGCCGTTTTTCCACGTTTTTGTGAATTTTCAGTTTATTGTTATTAATTCATTATATATACGATAAAAATTATGCAAACACATAATTGATCAGAAAATAACCTCAAATACTTCATTTTCAATCATCTTTTTGTTTCTCGTTAAAATAATGAGTAAGATATTTATAAGGGGGAGAAGTTCTGTTTTTATTGCATATATCGACGTTTCAGCCAGATTAGAACGGTTGTACGTGTACATCTTCCATCGGTAATAAAAACCGAAAATCTGGAATATTTTAGTTAATTTTAATGAAAATATATTGATTTTTGTCATTTGTTTTGGAAGCAACATCTTTATTCGTCTTTTCTAGGGTCTAAAATATACGAAACGTCGCTCTATGATTCGAAGTTAAAATCCTCAAATTTCGTATAATAATGACTTTTTCACGTTTTTCATGTAGTTTGATATTACGTAAATATATTCATTTTTACCAATATTGCGATACTATTTTATGTAGTATCACGATATATGATTTGGCCTTCATATCTCAGATTTTCGCATAATATTGCATTTTAAGCAAGTTTTCCTCCATTTGGTTTCGTACTACAAATCATCGAATTCAGCAATATTTTGACGTTTATCATCCTCTTTTCCTTTATGTGATATAAACAAAATATCATCGAATTACGCAATATTTTGCTCTTTTTCCACGTTTTTGTGAATTTTCAGTTTATTGTTATTAATTCATTAAATATACGATAAGAATTTTTCAAACACATAATTGATTAGAAATAAACTTTAAACACTTCATTTTCAATCAACTATTTGTTTTTCGTTAAAATACTGAGTAGGATATTGAAAAGGGGAGAAGTTCTGTTTTCATTGCATATATCGACGTTTCAGCCGGATTAGAGCGATTTTACGTGTACATCTTCCATCGGTAATATAAACGGAAAATCAGGAACGTTTTAGTTAATTCTAATGAAAACACATTGATTTTTATCATTTGTATTTGAAACAACATTGTCATGTCTTTTCTTGGATCAAAATAATACGAAACCTCGCTCTATGATTTGAAGTTAAAATCGTCAAATATGGTAATATAGTGACTTTTTTCACGTTATTCATGTAGTTTGATTTTTGGTATATATATTCGTTTTTACCAATATTTCGATACTACAACATGTTTCTCTCGATATGTGATTTTGCCTTCAAATCTCAGAATTTCGCAAATTTTGCATTTTTAAGCAAGTTTACTTGCATTTTGTTTTGTACTAAAAATCATCGAATTTAGCAATATTTTGACCTTTATCAACCCATTTTCCTTTATGTGATTTAAACAAAATATCATCGAATTAGGCCATTTTTCCACGTTTTTGTGAATTTTCAGTTTATTGTTATTATTTAATTATATATACGATAAAAATTATGCAAACACATAATTGATCAGAATATAACCTTAAATACTTCATTTTCAATCATCTATTTGTTTTTCGTTAAAATAATGAGTAAGCTATTTAAAAGGGGAGAAGTTCTGTTTTTATTGCATATATCGACGTTTCATCCGGATTAGAACGGTTTTACGTGTACATCTTCCATCGGTGATATAAACGGAAAATCAGGAACGTTTTAGATAATCTAATGAAAAAACATTGATTTATGTCATATGTATTTAAAACAACATTGTCATATGTCTTTTCTTGGTTCTAAATAATACGAAACCTCGATCTATGATTTGAAGTTAAAATCCTCAAATATGGTAATATAGTGACTTTTTTCACGTTATTCATGTAGTGTGATTTTAGGTATATATTTTCGTTTTACCAATATTTCGATACTACTACATGTTTTCTCACGATATGTGATTTGGATTTCAAATCTCAGAATTTCGCAAAATTTGCATTTTACGCGTTTTCTTGCATTTTGCTTTGTACTAAAAATCATCGAATTTAGCAATATTTTGACCTTTATGTGATTTAAACAAAATATCATCGAATTAGGCCGTTTTTCCAAGTTTTTGTGAATTTTCAGTTTACTGTTATTAGTTCATTATATATACGACAAAAATTATGGAAACACATAATTGATCAGAAAATAACCTTAAATACTTCATTTTCAATCATATTTTTGTTTCTCGTTAAAATACTGAGTAATATATTTATATGGGGAGAAGTTCTGTTTTTATTGCATATATCGACGTTTCAGCCGGATTAGAACGGTTTTACGTGTACATCTTCCATCGGTAACATAAACCGAAAATCAGGAACATTTTAGTTAATTTTAATGAAAACACATTGATTTTCATCATTTGTATTGGAAGCAATATCTTTATTCGTCTTTTCAATGGTTTAAAAAAAACGAAACGTCGCTCTTTGATTCGAAGTTAAAATCCTCAAATTTGGTATAATAATGACTTTTTTCACGTTTTTCAAGTAGTTTGATATTACGTAAATATATTCATTTTTACCAATATTTCGATACTATTTCATGTAGTATACCGATATGTGATTTGGCCTTTAAATCTCAGATTTTCGCATAAAATTGCATTTTTAAGCAAGTTTTCTTACATTTTGTTTTGTACTAAAAATCATCGAATTTAGCAATAATTTGACGTTTATCATCCCCTTTTCCTTTATGTGATTTAAATAAAATATCATCGAATTAGGCAATATTTGGCCGTTTTTCCACGTTTTTGTGAATTTTCAGTTTATTGTTATTAATTCATTATATATACGATAAAAATTATGCAAACACATAATTGATCAGAAAATAACCTCAAATACTTCATTTTCAATCATCTTTTTGTTTCTCGTTAAAATAATGAGTAAGATATTTATAAGGGGGAGAAGTTCTGTTTTTATTGCATATATCGACGTTTCAGCCAGATTAGAACGGTTGTACGTGTACATCTTCCATCGGTAATAAAAACCGAAAATCTGGAATATTTTAGTTAATTTTAATGAAAATATATTGATTTTTGTCATTTGTTTTGGAAGCAACATCTTTATTCGTCTTTTCTAGGGTCTAAAATATACGAAACGTCGCTCTATGATTCGAAGTTAAAATCCTCAAATTTCGTATAATAATGACTTTTTCACGTTTTTCATGTAGTTTGATATTACGTAAATATATTCATTTTTACCAATATTGCGATACTATTTTATGTAGTATCACGATATATGATTTGGCCTTCATATCTCAGATTTTCGCATAATATTGCATTTTAAGCAAGTTTTCCTCCATTTTGTTTCGTACTACAAATCATCGAATTCAGCAATATTTTGACGTTTATCATCCTCTTTTCCTTTATGTGATATAAACAAAATATCATCGAATTACGCAATATTTTGCTCTTTTTCCACGTTTTTGTGAATTTTCAGTTTATTGTTATTAATTCATTAAATATACGATAAGAATTTTTCAAACACATAATTGATTAGAAATAAACTTTAAACACTTCATTTTCAATCAACTATTTGTTTTTCGTTAAAATACTGAGTAGGATATTGAAAAGGGGAGAAGTTCTGTTTTCATTGCATATATCGACGTTTCAGCCGGATTAGAGCGATTTTACGTGTACATCTTCCATCGGTAATATAAACGGAAAATCAGGAACGTTTTAGTTAATTCTAATGAAAACACATTGATTTTTATCATTTGTATTTGAAACAACATTGTCATGTCTTTTCTTGGATCAAAATAATACGAAACCTCGCTCTATGATTTGAAGTTAAAATCGTCAAATATGGTAATATAGTGACTTTTTTCACGTTATTCATGTAGTTTGATTTTTGGTATATATATTCGTTTTTACCAATATTTCGATACTACAACATGTTTCTCTCGATATGTGATTTTGCCTTCAAATCTCAGAATTTCGCAAATTTTGCATTTTTAAGCAAGTTTTCTTGCATTTTGTTTTGTACTAAAAATCATCAAATTTAGCAATATTTTGACCTTTATCATCCCCTTTTCCTTTATGTGATTTAAACAAAATATCATCGAATTAGGTCATTTTTCCACGTTTTTGTGAATTTTCAGTTTATTGTTATTATTTAATTATATATACGATAAAAATTATGCAAACACATAATTGATCAGAATATAACCTTAAATACTTCATTTTCAATCATCTATTTGTTTTTCGTTAAAATAATGAGTAAGCTATTTAAAAGGGGAGAAGTTCTGTTTTTATTGCATATATCGACGTTTCATCCGGATTAGAACGGTTTTACGTGTACATCTTCCATCGGTGATATAAACGGAAAATCAGGAACGTTTTAGATAATCTAATGAAAAAACATTGATTTATGTCATATGTATTTAAAACAACATTGTCATATGTCTTTTCTTGGTTCTAAATAATACGAAACCTCGATCTATGATTTGAAGTTAAAATCCTCAAATATGGTAATATAGTGACTTTTTTCACGTTATTCATGTAGTGTGATTTTAGGTATATATTTTCGTTTTACCAATATTTCGATACTACTACATGTTTTCTCACGATATGTGATTTGGATTTCAAATCTCAGAATTTCGCAAAATTTGCATTTTACGCGTTTTCTTGCATTTTGCTTTGTACTAAAAATCATCGAATTTAGCAATATTTTGACCTTTATGTGATTTAAACAAAATATCATCGAATTAGGCCGTTTTTCCAAGTTTTTGTGAATTTTCAGTTTACTGTTATTAGTTCATTATATATACGACAAAAATTATGGAAACACATAATTGATCAGAAAATAACCTTAAATACTTCATTTTCAATCATATTTTTGTTTCTCGTTAAAATACTGAGTAATATATTTATATGGGGAGAAGTTCTGTTTTTATTGCATATATCGACGTTTCAGCCGGATTAGAACGGTTTTACGTGTACATCTTCCATCGGTAACATAAACCGAAAATCAGGAACATTTTAGTTAATTTTAATGAAAACACATTGATTTTCATCATTTGTATTGGAAGCAATATCTTTATACGTCTTTTCAATGGTTTAAAAAAAACGAAACGTCGCTCTTTGATTCGAAGTTAAAATCCTCAAATTTGGTATAATAATGACTTTTTTCACGTTTTTCAAGTAGTTTGATATTACGTAAATATATTCATTTTTACCAATATTTCGATACTATTTCATGTAGTATACCGATATGTGATTTGGCCTTTAAATCTCAGATTTTCGCATAAAATTGCATTTTTAAGCAAGTTTTCTTACATTTTGTTTTGTACTAAAAATCATCGAATTTAGCAATAATTTGACGTTTATCATCCCCTTTTCCTTTATGTGATTTAAATAAAATATCATCGAATTAGGCAATATTTGGCCGTTTTTCCACGTTTTTGTGAATTTTCAGTTTATTGTTATTAATTCATTATATATACGATAAAAATTATGCAAACACATAATTGATCAGAAAATAACCTCAAATACTTCATTTTCAATCATCTTTTTGTTTCTCGTTAAAATAATGAGTAAGATATTTATAAGGGGGAGAAGTTCTGTTTTTATTGCATATATCGACGTTTCAGCCAGATTAGAACGGTTGTACGTGTACATCTTCCATCGGTAATAAAAACCGAAAATCTGGAATATTTTAGTTAATTTTAATGAAAATATATTGATTTTTGTCATTTGTTTTGGAAGCAACATCTTTATTCGTCTTTTCTAGGGTCTAAAATATACGAAACGTCGCTCTATGATTCGAAGTTAAAATCCTCAAATTTCGTATAATAATGACTTTTTCACGTTTTTCATGTAGTTTGATATTACGTAAATATATTCATTTTTACCAATATTGCGATACTATTTTATGTAGTATCACGATATATGATTTGGCCTTCATATCTCAGATTTTCGCATAATATTGCATTTTAAGCAAGTTTTCCTCCATTTTGTTTCGTACTACAAATCATCGAATTCAGCAATATTTTGACGTTTATCATCCTCTTTTCCTTTATGTGATATAAACAAAATATCATCGAATTACGCAATATTTTGCTCTTTTTCCACGTTTTTGTGAATTTTCAGTTTATTGTTATTAATTCATTAAATATACGATAAGAATTTTTCAAACACATAATTGATTAGAAATAAACTTTAAACACTTCATTTTCAATCAACTATTTGTTTTTCGTTAAAATACTGAGTAGGATATTGAAACGGGGAGAAGTTCTGTTTTTATTGCATATATCGACGTTTCAGCCGGATTAGAGCGATTTTACGTGTACATCTTCCATCAGTAATATAAACGGAAAATCAGGAACGTTTTAGTTAATTCTAATGAAAACACATTGATTTTTATCATTTGTATTTGAAACAACATTGTCATGTCTTTTCTTGGATCAAAATAATACGAAACCTCGCTCTATGATTTGAAGTTAAAATCGTCAAATATGGTAATATAGTGACTTTTTTCACGTTATTCATGTAGTTTGATTTTTGGTATATATATTCGTTTTTACCAATATTTCGATACTACAACATGTTTCTCTCGATATGTGATTTTGCCTTCAAATCTCAGAATTTCGCAAATTTTGCATTTTTAAGCAAGTTTACTTGCATTTTGTTTTGTACTAAAAATCATCAAATTTAGCAATATTTTGACCTTTATCAACCCATTTTCCTTTATGTGATTTAAACAAAATATCATCGAATTAGGCCATTTTTCCACGTTTTTGTGAATTTTCAGTTTATTGTTATTATTTAATTATATATACGATAAAAATTATGCAAACACATAATTGATCAGAATATAACCTTAAATACTTCATTTTCAATCATCTATTTGTTTTTCGTTAAAATAATGAGTAAGCTATTTAAAAGGGGAGAAGTTCTGTTTTTATTGCATATATCGACGTTTCATCCGGATTAGAACGGTTTTACGTGTACATCTTCCATCGGTGATATAAACGGAAAATCAGGAACGTTTTAGATAATCTAATGAAAAAACATTGATTTATGTCATATGTATTTAAAACAACATTGTCATATGTCTTTTCTTGGTTCTAAATAATACGAAACCTCGATCTATGATTTGAAGTTAAAATCCTCAAATATGGTAATATAGTGACTTTTTTCACGTTATTCATGTAGTGTGATTTTAGGTATATATTTTCGTTTTACCAATATTTCGATACTACTACATGTTTTCTCACGATATGTGATTTGGATTTCAAATCTCAGAATTTCGCAAAATTTGCATTTTACGCGTTTTCTTGCATTTTGCTTTGTACTAAAAATCTTCGAATTTAGCAATATTTTGACCTTTATGTGATTTAAACAAAATATCATCGAATTAGGCCGTTTTTCCAAGTTTTTGTGAATTTTCAGTTTACTGTTATTAGTTCATTATATATACGACAAAAATTATGGAAACACATAATTGATCAGAAAATAACCTTAAATACTTCATTTTCAATCATATTTTTGTTTCTCGTTAAAATACTGAGTAATATATTTATATGGGGAGAAGTTCTGTTTTTATTGCATATATCGACGTTTCAGTCGGATTAGAACGGTTTTACGTGTACATCTTCCATCGGTAACATAAACCGAAAATCAGGAACATTTTAGTTAATTTTAATGAAAACACATTGATTTTCATCATTTGTATTGGAAGCAATATCTTTATACGTCTTTTCAATGGTTTAAAAAAAACGAAACGTCGCTCTTTGATTCGAAGTTAAAATCCTCAAATTTGGTATAATAATGACTTTTTTCACGTTTTTCAAGTAGTTTGATATTACGTAAATATATTCATTTTTACCAATATTTCGATACTATTTCATGTAGTATACCGATATGTGATTTGGCCTTTAAATCTCAGATTTTCGCATAAAATTGCATTTTTAAGCAAGTTTTCTTACATTTTGTTTTGTACTAAAAATCATCGAATTTAGCAATAATTTGACGTTTATCATCCCCTTTTCCTTTATGTGATTTAAATAAAATATCATCGAATTAGGCAATATTTGGCCGTTTTTCCACGTTTTTGTGAATTTTCAGTTTATTGTTATTAATTCATTATATATACGATAAAAATTATGCAAACACATAATTGATCAGAAAATAACCTCAAATACTTCATTTTCAATCATCTTTTTGTTTCTCGTTAAAATAATGAGTAAGATATTTATAAGGGGGAGAAGTTCTGTTTTTATTGCATATATCGACGTTTCAGCCAGATTAGAACGGTTGTACGTGTACATCTTCCATCGGTAATAAAAACCGAAAATCTGGAATATTTTAGTTAATTTTAATGAAAATATATTGATTTTTGTCATTTGTTTTGGAAGCAACATCTTTATTCGTCTTTTCTAGGGTCTAAAATATACGAAACGTCGCTCTATGATTCGAAGTTAAAATCCTCAAATTTCGTATAATAATGACTTTTTCACGTTTTTCATGTAGTTTGATATTACGTAAATATATTCATTTTTACCAATATTGCGATACTATTTTATGTAGTATCACGATATATGATTTGGCCTTCATATCTCAGATTTTCGCATAATATTGCATTTTAAGCAAGTTTTCCTCCATTTTGTTTCGTACTACAAATCATCGAATTCAGCAATATTTTGACGTTTATCATCCTCTTTTCCTTTATGTGATATAAACAAAATATCATCGAATTACGCAATATTTTGCTCTTTTTCCACGTTTTTGTGAATTTTCAGTTTATTGTTATTAATTCATTAAATATACGATAAGAATTTTTCAAACACATAATTGATTAGAAATAAACTTTAAACACTTCATTTTCAATCAACTATTTGTTTTTCGTTAAAATACTGAGTAGGATATTGAAAAGGGGAGAAGTTCTGTTTTCATTGCATATATCGACGTTTCAGCCGGATTAGAGCGATTTTACGTGTACATCTTCCATCGGTAATATAAACGGAAAATCAGGAACGTTTTAGTTAATTCTAATGAAAACACATTGATTTTTATCATTTGTATTTGAAACAACATTGTCATGTCTTTTCTTGGATCAAAATAATACGAAACCTCGCTCTATGATTTGAAGTTAAAATCGTCAAATATGGTAATATAGTGACTTTTTTCACGTTATTCATGTAGTTTGATTTTTGGTATATATATTCGTTTTTACCAATATTTCGATACTACAACATGTTTCTCTCGATATGTGATTTTGCCTTCAAATCTCAGAATTTCGCAAATTTTGCATTTTTAAGCAAGTTTTCTTGCATTTTGTTTTGTACTAAAAATCATCAAATTTAGCAATATTTTGACCTTTATCATCCCCTTTTCCTTTATGTGATTTAAACAAAATATCATCGAATTAGGCCGTTTTTCCAAGTTTTTGTGAATTTTCAGTTTATTGTTATTAATTCATTATATATACGATAAAAGTTATGCAAACACATAATTGATCAGAAAATAACCTTAAATACTTCATTTTCAATCATATATTTGTTACTCGTTAAAATACTGAGTATGATATTTAAAAGGGGAGAAGTTCTCTTTTTATTGCATATATCGACTTTTCTGCCGGATTAGAACAGTTTTACGTGTACATCTTCAATCGGTAATATAAACGGAAAATCAGGAACGTTTTAGTTAAATCTAATAAAAAAACATTGATTTTTATCATTTGTATTTGAAACAACATTGTCATATGTCTTTTCTTGGATCTAAATAATACGAAACCCCGCTCAATGATTTGAAGTTAAAATCCTCAAAAATGGTAATATAATGACTTTTTTCACGTTGTTCATGTAGTGTAATTTTACGTATATATTTATTCGTTTTTACCAATATTTCGATACTACTTCATGTTTTCTCACGATATGTGATTTGGCCTTCATATCTCAGAATTTCGCAAATTTTGCATTTTTAAGCAAGTTTACTTGCATTTTGTTTTGTACTAAAAATCATCGAATTTAGCAATATTTTGACCTTTATCAACCCATTTTCCTTTATGTGATTTAAACAAAATATCATCGAATTAGGCCATTTTTCCACGTTTTTGTGAATTTTCAGTTTATTGTTATTATTTAATTATATATACGATAAAAATTATGCAAACACATAATTGATCAGAATATAACCCTAAATACTTCATTTTCAATCATCTATTTGTTTCTCGTTAAAATAATGAGTAAGATATTTAAAAGGGGAGAAGTTCTGTTTTTATTGCATATATCGACGTTTCATCCGGATTAGAACGGTTTTACGTGTACATCTTCCATGGGTAATATAAACGGAAAATCAGGAACGTTTTAGTTAAATCTAATGAAAAAACATTGATTTATGTCATTTGTATTTAAAACAACATTGTCATATGTCTTTTCTTGGTTCTAAATAATACGAAACCTCGATCTATGATTTGAAGTTAAAATCCTCAAATATGGTAATATAGTGACTTTTTTCACGTTATTCATGTAGTGTGATTTTAGGTATATATTTTCGTTTTACCAATATTTCGATACTACTACATGTTTTCTCACGATATGTGATTTGGATTTCAAATCTCGGAATTTCGCAAATTTTGCATTTTACGCGTTTTCTTGCATTTTGTTTTGTACTAAAAATCATCGAATTTAGCAATATTTTGACCTTTATGTGATTTAAACAAAATATCATCGAATTAGGCTGTTTTTCCAAGTTTTTGTGAATTTTCAGTTTACTGTTATTAGTTCATTATATATACGACAAAAATTATGGAAACACATAATTGATCAGAAAATAACCTTAAATACTTCATTTTCAATCATATTTTTGTTTCTCGTTAAAATACTGAGTAATATATTTATATGGGGAGAAGTTCTGTTTTTATTGCATATATCGACGTTTCTGCCGGATTAGAACGGTTTTACGTGTACATCTTCCATCGGTAACATAAACCGAAAATCAGGAACATTTTAGTTAATTTTAATGAAAACACATTGATTTTCATCATTTGTATTGGAAGCAATATCTTTATACGTCTTTTCAATGGTTTAAAAAAAACGAAACGTCGCTCTTTGATTCGAAGTTAAAATCCTCAAATTTGGTATAATAATGACTTTTTTCACGTTTTTCAAGTAGTTTGATATTACGTAAATATATTCATTTTTACCAATATTTCGATACTATTTCATGTAGTATACCGATATGTGATTTGGCCTTTAAATCTCAGATTTTCGCATAAAATTGCATTTTTAAGCAAGTTTTCTTACATTTTGTTTTGTACTAAAAATCATCGAATTTAGCAATAATTTGACGTTTATCATCCCCTTTTCCTTTATGTGATTTAAATAAAATATCATCGAATTAGGCAATATTTGGCCGTTTTTCCACGTTTTTGTGAATTTTCAGTTTATTGTTATTAATTCATTATATATACGATAAAAATTATGCAAACACATAATTGATCAGAAAATAACCTCAAATACTTCATTTTCAATCATCTTTTTGTTTCTCGTTAAAATAATGAGTAAGATATTTATAAGGGGAGAAGTTCTGTTTTTATTGCATATATCGACGTTTTAGCCAGATTAGAACGGTTGTACGTGTACATCTTCCATCGGTAATAAAAACCGAAAATCAGGAACATTTTAGTTAATTTTAATGAAAATACATTGATTTTTGTCATTTGTTTTGGAAGCAACATCTTTATTCGTCTTTTCTAGGGTCTAAAATATACGAAACGTCGCTCTATGATTCGAAGTTAAAATCCTCAAATTTCGTATAATAATGACTTTTTCACGTTTTTCATGTAGTTTGATATTACGTAAATATATTCATTTTTACCAATATTGCGATACTATTTTATGTAGTATCACGATATATGATTTGGCCTTCATATCTCAGATTTTCGCATAATATTGCATTTTAAGCAAGTTTTCCTCCATTTTGTTTCGTACTACAAATCATCGAATTCAGCAATATTTTGACGTTTATCATCCTCTTTTCCTTTATGTGATATAAACAAAATATCATCGAATTACGCAATATTTTGCTCTTTTTCCACGTTTTTGTGAATTTTCAGTTTATTGTTATTAATTCATTAAATATACGATAAGAAATTTTCAAACACATAATTGATTAGAAATAAACTTTAAACACTTCATTTTCAATCAACTATTTGTTTTTCGTTAAAATACTGAGTAGGATATTGAAACGGGGAGAAGTTCTGTTTTTATTGCATATATCGACGTTTCAGCCGGATTAGAGCGATTTTACGTGTACATCTTCCATCAGTAATATAAACGGAAAATCAGGAACGTTTTAGTTAATTCTAATGAAAACACATTGATTTTTATCATTTGTATTTGAAACAACATTGTCATGTCTTTTCTTGGATCAAAATAATACGAAACCTCGCTCTATGATTTGAAGTTAAAATCGTCAAATATGGTAATATAGTGACTTTTTTCACGTTATTCATGTAGTGTGATTTTTGGTATATATATTCGTTTTTACCAATATTTCGATACTACAACATGTTTCTCTCGATATGTGATTTTGCCTTCAAATCTCAAAATTTCGCAAATTTTGCATTTTTAAGCAAGTTTTCTTGCATTTTGTTTTGTACTAAAAATCATCAAATTTAGCAATATTTTGACCTTTATCATCCCCTTTTCCTTTATGTGATTTAAACAAAATATCATCGAATTAGGCCGTTTTTCCAAGTTTTTGTGAATTTTCAGTTTATTGTTATTAATTCATTATATATACGATAAAAGTTATGCAAACACATAATTGATCAGAAAATAACCTTAAATACTTCATTTTCAATCATATATTTGTTACTCGTTAAAATACCGAGTAAGATATTTAAAAGGGGAGAAGTTCTCTTTTTATTGCATATATCGACTTTTCTGCCGGATTAGAACAGTTTTACGTGTACATCTTCAATCGGTAATATAAACGGAAAATCAGGAACGTTTTAGTTAAATCTAATAAAAAAACATTGATTTTTATCATTTGTATTTGAAACAACATTGTCATATGTCTTTTCTTGGATCTAAATAATACGAAACCCCGCTCTATGATTTGAAGTTAAAATCCTCAAAAATGGTAATATAATGACTTTTTTCACGTTATTCATGTAGTGTGATTTTAGGTATATATTTTCGTTTTACCAATATTTCGATACTACTACATGTTTTCTCACGATATGTGATTTGGATTTCAAATCTCGGAATTTCGCAAATTTTGCATTTTACGCGTTTTCTTGCATTTTGTTTTGTACTAAAAATCATCGAATTTAGCAATATTTTGACCTTTATGTGATTTAAACAAAATATCATCGAATTAGGCTGTTTTTCCAAGTTTTTGTGAATTTTCAGTTTACTGTTATTAGTTCATTATATATACGACAAAAATTATGGAAACACATAATTGATCAGAAAATAACCTTAAATACTTCATTTTCAATCATATTTTTGTTTCTCGTTAAAATACTGAGTAATATATTTATATGGGGAGAAGTTCTGTTTTTATTGCATATATCGACGTTTCTGCCGGATTAGAACGGTTTTACGTGTACATCTTCCATCGGTAACATAAACCGAAAATCAGGAACATTTTAGTTAATTTTAATGAAAACACATTGATTTTCATCATTTGTATTGGAAGCAATATCTTTATACGTCTTTTCAATGGTTTAAAAAAAACGAAACGTCGCTCTTTGATTCGAAGTTAAAATCCTCAAATTTGGTATAATAATGACTTTTTTCACGTTTTTCAAGTAGTTTGATATTACGTAAATATATTCATTTTTACCAATATTTCGATACTATTTCATGTAGTATACCGATATGTGATTTGGCCTTTAAATCTCAGATTTTCGCATAAAATTGCATTTTTAAGCAAGTTTTCTTACATTTTGTTTTGTACTAAAAATCATCGAATTTAGCAATAATTTGACGTTTATCATCCCCTTTTCCTTTATGTGATTTAAATAAAATATCATCGAATTAGGCAATATTTGGCCGTTTTTCCACGTTTTTGTGAATTTTCAGTTTATTGTTATTAATTCATTATATATACGATAAAAATTATGCAAACACATAATTGATCAGAAAATAACCTCAAATACTTCATTTTCAATCATCTTTTTGTTTCTCGTTAAAATAATGAGTAAGATATTTATAAGGGGAGAAGTTCTGTTTTTATTGCATATATCGACGTTTTAGCCAGATTAGAACGGTTGTACGTGTACATCTTCCATCGGTAATAAAAACCGAAAATCAGGAACATTTTAGTTAATTTTAATGAAAATACATTGATTTTTGTCATTTGTTTTGGAAGCAACATCTTTATTCGTCTTTTCTAGGGTCTAAAATATACGAAACGTCGCTCTATGATTCGAAGTTAAAATCCTCAAATTTCGTATAATAATGACTTTTTCACGTTTTTCATGTAGTTTGATATTACGTAAATATATTCATTTTTACCAATATTGCGATACTATTTTATGTAGTATCACGATATATGATTTGGCCTTCATATCTCAGATTTTCGCATAATATTGCATTTTAAGCAAGTTTTCCTCCATTTTGTTTCGTACTACAAATCATCGAATTCAGCAATATTTTGACGTTTATCATCCTCTTTTCCTTTATGTGATATAAACAAAATATCATCGAATTACGCAATATTTTGCTCTTTTTCCACGTTTTTGTGAATTTTCAGTTTATTGTTATTAATTCATTAAATATACGATAAGAAATTTTCAAACACATAATTGATTAGAAATAAACTTTAAACACTTCATTTTCAATCAACTATTTGTTTTTCGTTAAAATACTGAGTAGGATATTGAAACGGGGAGAAGTTCTGTTTTTATTGCATATATCGACGTTTCAGCCGGATTAGAGCGATTTTACGTGTACATCTTCCATCAGTAATATAAACGGAAAATCAGGAACGTTTTAGTTAATTCTAATGAAAACACATTGATTTTTATCATTTGTATTTGAAACAACATTGTCATGTCTTTTCTTGGATCAAAATAATACGAAACCTCGCTCTATGATTTGAAGTTAAAATCGTCAAATATGGTAATATAGTGACTTTTTTCACGTTATTCATGTAGTGTGATTTTTGGTATATATATTCGTTTTTACCAATATTTCGATACTACAACATGTTTCTCTCGATATGTGATTTTGCCTTCAAATCTCAAAATTTCGCAAATTTTGCATTTTTAAGCAAGTTTTCTTGCATTTTGTTTTGTACTAAAAATCATCAAATTTAGCAATATTTTGACCTTTATCATCCCCTTTTCCTTTATGTGATTTAAACAAAATATCATCGAATTAGGCCGTTTTTCCAAGTTTTTGTGAATTTTCAGTTTATTGTTATTAATTCATTATATATACGATAAAAGTTATGCAAACACATAATTGATCAGAAAATAACCTTAAATACTTCATTTTCAATCATATATTTGTTACTCGTTAAAATACCGAGTAAGATATTTAAAAGGGGAGAAGTTCTCTTTTTATTGCATATATCGACTTTTCTGCCGGATTAGAACAGTTTTACGTGTACATCTTCAATCGGTAATATAAACGGAAAATCAGGAACGTTTTAGTTAAATCTAATAAAAAAACATTGATTTTTATCATTTGTATTTGAAACAACATTGTCATATGTCTTTTCTTGGATCTAAATAATACGAAACCCCGCTCTATGATTTGAAGTTAAAATCCTCAAAAATGGTAATATAATGACTTTTTTCACGTTGTTCATGTAGTGTGATTTTACGTATATATTTATTCGTTTTTACCAATATTTCGATACTACTTCATGTTTTCTCACGATATGTGATTTGGCCTTCATATCTCAGAATTTCGCAAATTTTGCATTTTTAAGCAAGTTTACTTGCATTTTGTTTTGTACTAAAAATCATCGAATTTAGCAATATTTTGACCTTTATCAACCCATTTTCCTTTATGTGATTTAAACAAAATATCATCGAATTAGGCCATTTTTCCACGTTTTTGTGAATTTTCAGTTTATTGTTATTATTTAATTATATATACGATAAAAATTATGCAAACACATAATTGATCAGAATATAACCTTAAATACTTCATTTTCAATCATCTATTTGTTTCTCGTTAAAATAATGAGGTAGATATTTAAAAGGGGAGAAGTTCTGTTTTTATTGCATATATCGACGTTTCATCCGGATTAGAACGGTTTTACGTGTACATCTTCCATCGGTAATATAAACGGAAAATCAGGAACGTTTTAGATAATCTAATGAAAAAACATTGATTTATGTCATTTGTATTTAAAACAACATTGTCATATGTCTTTTCTTGGTTCTAAATAATACGAAACCTCGATCTATGATTTGAAGTTAAAATCCTCAAATATGGTAATATAGTGACTTTTTTCACGTTATTCATGTAGTGTGATTTTAGGTATATATTTTCGTTTTACCAATATTTCGATACTACTACATGTTTTCTCACGATATGTGATTTGGATTTCAAATCTCAGAATTTCGCAAATTTTGCATTTTACGCGTTTTCTTGCATTTTGTTTTGTACTAAAAATCATCGAATTTAGCAATATTTTGACCTTTATGTGATTTAAACAAAATATCATCGAATTAGGCCGTTTTTCCAAGTTTTTGTAAATTTTTAGTTTACTGTTATTAGTTCATTATATATACGACAAAAATTATGGAAACACATAATTGATCAGAAAATAACCTTAAATACTTCATTTTCAATCATATTTTTTTTTCTCGTTAAAATACTGAGTAATATATTTATATGGGGAGAAGTTCTGTTTTTATTGCATATATCGACGTTTCAGCCGGATTAGAACGGTTTTACGTGTACATCTTCCATCGGTAACATAAACCGAAAATCAGGAACATTTTAGTTAATATTAATGAAAACACATTGATTTTCATCATTTGTATTGGAAGCAATATCTTTATACGTCTTTTCAATGGTTTAAAAAAAAACGAAACGTCGCTCTTTGATTCGAAGTTAAAATCCTCAAATTTGGTATAATAATGACTTTTTTCACGTTTTTCAAGTAGTTTGATATTACGTAAATATATTCATTTTTACCAATATTTCGATACTATTTCATGTAGTATACCGATATGTGATTTGGCCTTTAAATCTCAGATTTTCGCATAAAATTGCATTTTTAAGCAAGTTTTCTTACATTTTGTTTTGTACTAAAAATCATCGAATTTAGCAATAATTTGACGTTTATCATCCCCTTTTCCTTTATGTGATTTAAATAAAATATCATCGAATTAGGCAATATTTGGCCGTTTTTCCACGTTTTTGTGAATTTTCAGTTTATTGTTATTAATTCATTATATATACGATAAAAATTATGCAAACACATAATTGATCAGAAAATAACCTCAAATACTTCATTTTCAATCATCTTTTTGTTTCTCGTTAAAATAATGAGTAAGATATTTATAAGGGGAGAAGTTCTGTTTTTATTGCATATATCGACGTTTCAGCCAGATTAGAACGGTTGTACGTGTACATCTTCCATCGGTAATAAAAACCGAAAATCAGGAACATTTTAGTTAATTTTAATGAAAATACATTGATTTTTGTCATTTGTTTTGGAAGCAACATCTTTATTCGTCTTTTCTAGGGTCTAAAATATACGAAACGTCGCTCTATGATTCGAAGTTAAAATCCTCAAATTTCGTATAATAATGACTTTTTCACGTTTTTCATGTAGTTTGATATTACGTAAATATATTCATTTTTACCAATATTGCGATACAATTTTATGTAGTATCACGATATATGATTTGGCCTTCATATCTCAGATTTTCGCATAATATTGCATTTTAAGCAAGTTTTCCTCCATTTTGTTTCGTACTACAAATCATCGAATTCAGCAATATTTTGACGTTTATCATCCTCTTTTCCTTTATGTGATATAAACAAAATATCATCGAATTGCGCAATATTTTGCTCTTTTTCCACGTTTTTGTGAATTTTCAGTTTATTGTTATTAATTCATTAAATATACGATAAGAATTTTTCAAACACATAATTGATTAGAAATAAACTTTAAACACTTCATTTTCAATCAACTATTTGTTTTTCGTTAAAATACTGAGTAGGATATTGAAAAGGGGAGAAGTTCTGTTTTTATTGCATATATCGACGTTTCAGCCGGATTAGAGCGATTTTACGTGTACATCTTCCATCGGTAATATAAACGGAAAATCAGGAACGTTTTAGTTAATTCTAATGAAAACACATTGATTTTTATCATTTGTATTTGAAACAACATTGTCATGTCTTTTCTTGGATCAAAATAATACGAAACCTCGCTCTATGATTTGAAGTTAAAATCGTCAAATATGGTAATATAGTGACTTTTTTCACGTTATTCATGTAGTGTGATTTTTGGTATATATATTCGTTTTTACCAATATTTCGATACTACAACATGTTTCTCTCGATATGTGATTTTGCCTTCAAATCTCAGAATTTCGCAAATTTTGCATTTTTAAGCAAGTTTTCTTGCATTTTGTTTTGTACTAAAAATCATCAAATTTAGCAATATTTTGAACTTTATCATCCCCTTTTCCTTTATGTGATTTAAACAAAATATCATCGAATTAGGCCGTTTTTCCAAGTTTTTGTGAATTTTCAGTTTATTGTTATTAATTCATTATATATACGATAAAAGTTATGCAAACACATAATTGATCAGAAAATAACCTTAAATACTTCATTTTCAATCATATATTTGTTACTCGTTAAAATACCGAGTAAGATATTTAAAAGGGGAGAAGTTCTCTTTTTATTGCATATATCGACTTTTCTGCCGGATTAGAACAGTTTTACGTGTACATCTTCAATCGGTAATATAAACGGAAAATCAGGAACGTTTTAGTTAAATCTAATAAAAAAACATTGATTTTTATCATTTGTATTTGAAACAACATTGTCATATGTCTTTTCTTGGATCTAAATAATACGAAACCCCGCTCTATGATTTGAAGTTAAAATCCTCAAAAATGGTAATATAATGACTTTTTTCACGTTGTTCATGTAGTGTGATTTTACGTATATATTTATTCGTTTTTACCAATATTTCGATACTACTTCATGTTTTCTCACGATATGTGATTTGGCCTTCATATCTCAGAATTTCGCAAATTTTGCATTTTTAAGCAAGTTTACTTGCATTTTGTTTTGTACTAAAAATCATCGAATTTAGCAATATTTTGACCTTTATCAACCCATTTTCCTTTATGTGATTTAAACAAAATATCATCGAATTAGGCCATTTTTCCACGTTTTTGTGAATTTTCAGTTTATTGTTATTATTTAATTATATATACGATAAAAATTATGCAAACACATAATTGATCAGAATATAACCTTAAATACTTCATTTTCAATCATCTATTTGTTTCTCGTTAAAATAATGAGGTAGATATTTAAAAGGGGAGAAGTTCTGTTTTTATTGCATATATCGACGTTTCATCCGGATTAGAACGGTTTTACGTGTACATCTTCCATCGGTAATATAAACGGAAAATCAGGAACGTTTTAGATAATCTAATGAAAAAACATTGATTTATGTCATTTGTATTTAAAACAACATTGTCATATGTCTTTTCTTGGTTCTAAATAATACGAAACCTCGATCTATGATTTGAAGTTAAAATCCTCAAATATGGTAATATAGTGACTTTTTTCACGTTATTCATGTAGTGTGATTTTAGGTATATATTTTCGTTTTACCAATATTTCGATACTACTACATGTTTTCTCACGATATGTGATTTGGATTTCAAATCTCAGAATTTCGCAAATTTTGCATTTTACGCGTTTTCTTGCATTTTGTTTTGTACTAAAAATCATCGAATTTAGCAATATTTTGACCTTTATGTGATTTAAACAAAATATCATCGAATTAGGCCGTTTTTCCAAGTTTTTGTGAATTTTTAGTTTACTGTTATTAGTTCATTATATATACGACAAAAATTATGGAAACACATAATTGATCAGAAAATAACCTTAAATACTTCATTTTCAATCATATTTTTTTTTCTCGTTAAAATACTGAGTAATATATTTATATGGGGAGAAGTTCTGTTTTTATTGCATATATCGACGTTTCAGCCGGATTAGAACGGTTTTACGTGTACATCTTCCATCGGTAACATAAACCGAAAATCAGGAACATTTTAGTTAATATTAATGAAAACACATTGATTTTCATCATTTGTATTGGAAGCAATATCTTTATACGTCTTTTCAATGGTTTAAAAAAAAACGAAACGTCGCTCTTTGATTCGAAGTTAAAATCCTCAAATTTGGTATAATAATGACTTTTTTCACGTTTTTCAAGTAGTTTGATATTACGTAAATATATTCATTTTTACCAATATTTCGATACTATTTCATGTAGTATACCGATATGTGATTTGGCCTTTAAATCTCAGATTTTCGCATAAAATTGCATTTTTAAGCAAGTTTTCTTACATTTTGTTTTGTACTAAAAATCATCGAATTTAGCAATAATTTGACGTTTATCATCCCCTTTTCCTTTATGTGATTTAAATAAAATATCATCGAATTAGGCAATATTTGGCCGTTTTTCCACGTTTTTGTGAATTTTCAGTTTATTGTTATTAATTCATTATATATACGATAAAAATTATGCAAACACATAATTGATCAGAAAATAACCTCAAATACTTCATTTTCAATCATCTTTTTGTTTCTCGTTAAAATAATGAGTAAGATATTTATAAGGGGAGAAGTTCTGTTTTTATTGCATATATCGACGTTTCAGCCAGATTAGAACGGTTGTACGTGTACATCTTCCATCGGTAATAAAAACCGAAAATCAGGAACATTTTAGTTAATTTTAATGAAAATACATTGATTTTTGTCATTTGTTTTGGAAGCAACATCTTTATTCGTCTTTTCTAGGGTCTAAAATATACGAAACGTCGCTCTATGATTCGAAGTTAAAATCCTCAAATTTCGTATAATAATGACTTTTTCACGTTTTTCATGTAGTTTGATATTACGTAAATATATTCATTTTTACCAATATTGCGATACAATTTTATGTAGTATCACGATATATGATTTGGCCTTCATATCTCAGATTTTCGCATAATATTGCATTTTAAGCAAGTTTTCCTCCATTTTGTTTCGTACTACAAATCATCGAATTCAGCAATATTTTGACGTTTATCATCCTCTTTTCCTTTATGTGATATAAACAAAATATCATCGAATTGCGCAATATTTTGCTCTTTTTCCACGTTTTTGTGAATTTTCAGTTTATTGTTATTAATTCATTAAATATACGATAAGAATTTTTCAAACACATAATTGATTAGAAATAAACTTTAAACACTTCATTTTCAATCAACTATTTGTTTTTCGTTAAAATACTGAGTAGGATATTGAAAAGGGGAGAAGTTCTGTTTTTATTGCATATATCGACGTTTCAGCCGGATTTGAGCGATTTTACGTGTACATCTTCCATCGGTAATATAAACGGAAAATCAGGAACGTTTTAGTTAATTCTAATGAAAACACATTGATTTTTATCATTTGTATTTGAAACAACATTGTCATGTCTTTTCTTGGATCAAAATAATACGAAACCTCGCTCTATGATTTGAAGTTAAAATCGTCAAATATGGTAATATAGTGACTTTTTTCACGTTATTCATGTAGTGTGATTTTTGGTATATATATTCGTTTTTACCAATATTTCGATACTACAACATGTTTCTCTCGATATGTGATTTTGCCTTCAAATCTCAGAATTTCGCAAATTTTGCATTTTTAAGCAAGTTTTCTTGCATTTTGTTTTGTACTAAAAATCATCAAATTTAGCAATATTTTGACCTTTATCATCCCCTTTTCCTTTATGTGATTTAAACAAAATATCATCGCATTAGGCCGTTTTTCCAAGTTTTTGTGAATTTTCAGTTTATTGTTATTAATTCATTATATATACGATAAAAGTTATGCAAACACATAATTGATCAGAAAATAACCTTAAATACTTCATTTTCAATCATATATTTGTTACTCGTTAAAATACTGAGTAAGATATTTAAAAGGGGAGAAGTTCTCTTTTTATTGCATATATCGACTTTTCTGCCGGATTAAAACAGTTTTACGTGTACATCTTCAATCGGTAATATAAACGGAAAATCAGGAACGTTTTAGTTAAATCTAATAAAAAAACATTGATTTTTATCATTTGTATTTGAAACAACATTGTCATATGTCTTTTCTTGGATCTAAATAATACCAAACCCCGCTCTATGATTTGAAGTTAAAATCCTCATAAATGGTAATATAATGAATTTTTTCACGTTGTTCATGTAGTGTGATTTTACGTATATATTTATTCGTTTTTACCAATATTTCGATACTACTTCATGTTTTCTCACGATATGTGATTTGGCCTTCATATCTCAGAATTTCGCAAATTTTGCATTTTTAAGCAAGTTTACTTGCATTTTGTTTTGTACTAAAAATCATCGAATTTAGCAATATTTTGACCTTTATCAACCCATTTTCCTTTATGTGATTTAAACAAAATATCATCGAATTAGGCCATTTTTCCACGTTTTTGTGAATTTTCAGTTTATTGTTATTATTTAATTATATATACGATAAAAATTATGCAAACACATAATTGATCAGAATATAACCTTAAATACTTCATTTTCAATCATCTATTTGTTTCTCGTTAAAAAAATGAGTAATATATTTATATGGGGAGAAGTTCTGTTTTTATTGCATATATCGACGTTTCAGCCGGATTAGAACGGTTTTACGTGTACATCTTCCATCGGTAACATAAACCGAAAATCAGGAACGTTTTAGTTAATTTTAATGAAAACACATTGATTTTCATCATTTGTATTGGAAGCAATATCTTTATACGTCTTTTCAATGGTTTAAAAAAAACGAAACGTCGCTCTTTGATTCGAAGTTAAAATCCTCAAATTTGGTATAATAATGACTTTTTTCACGTTTTTCAAGTAGTTTGATATTACGTAAATATATTCATTTTTACCAATATTTCGATACTATTTCATGTAGTATACCGATATGTGATTTGGCCTTTAAATCTCAGATTTTCGCATAAAATTGCATTTTTAAGCAAGTTTTCTTACATTTTGTTTTGTACTAAAAATCATCGAATTTAGCAATAATTTGACGTTTATCATCCCCTTTTCCTTTATGTGATTTAAATAAAATATCATCGAATTAGGCAATATTTGGCCGTTTTTCCACGTTTTTGTGAATTTTCAGTTTATTGTTATTAATTCATTATATATACGATAAAAATTATGCAAACACATAATTGATCAGAAAATAACCTCAAATACTTCATTTTCAATCATCTTTTTGTTTCTCGTTAAAATAATGAGTAAGATATTTATAAGGGGAGAAGTTCTGTTTTTATTGCATATATCGACGTTTCAGCCAGATTAGAACGGTTGTACGTGTACATCTTCCATCGGTAATAAAAACCGAAAATCAGGAACATTTTAGTTAATTTTAATGAAAATACATTGATTTTTGTCATTTGTTTTGGAAGCAACATCTTTATTCGTCTTTTCTAGGGTCTAAAATATACGAAACGTCGCTCTATGATTCGAAGTTAAAATCCTCAAATTTCGTATAATAATGACTTTTTCACGTTTTTCATGTAGTTTGATAAATATATTCATTTATATTTAAATATATTATTAAATATATTAGTAAATATATTCATTTTTACCAATATTGCGATACTATTTTATGTAGTATCACGATATATGATTTGGCCTTCATATCTCAGATTTTCGCATAATATTGCATTTTAAGCAAGTTTTCCTCCATTTTGTTTCGTACTACAAATCATCGAATTCAGCAATATTTTGACGTTTATCATCCTCTTTTCCTTTATGTGATATAAACAAAATATCATCGAATTGCGCAATATTTTGCTCTTTTTCCACGTTTTTGTGAATTTTCAGTTTATTGTTATTAATTCATTAAATATACGATAAGAATTTTTCAAACACATAATTGATTAGAAATAAACTTTAAACACTTCATTTTCAATCAACTATTTGTTTTTCGTTAAAATACTGAGTAGGATATTGAAAAGGTGAGAAGTTCTGTTTTTATTGCATATATCGACGTTTCAGCCGGATTTGAGCGATTTTACGTGTACATCTTCCATCGGTAATATAAACGGAAAATCAGGAACGTTTTAGTTAATTCTAATGAAAACACATTGATTTTTATCATTTGTATTTGAAACAACATTGTCATGTCTTTTCTTGGATCAAAATAATACGAAACCTCGCTCTATGATTTGAAGTTAAAATCGTCAAATATGGTAATATAGTGACTTTTTTCACGTTATTCATGTAGTGTGATTTTTGGTATATATATTCGTTTTTACCAATATTTCGATACTACAACATGTTTCTCTCGATATGTGATTTTGCCTTCAAATCTCAGAATTTCGCAAATTTTGCATTTTTAAGCAAGTTTTCTTGCATTTTGTTTTGTACTAAAAATCATCAAATTTAGCAATATTTTGACCTTTATCATCCCCTTTTCCTTTATGTGATTTAAACAAAATATCATCGCATTAGGCCGTTTTTCCAAGTTTTTGTGAATTTTCAGTTTATTGTTATTAATTCATTATATATACGATAAAAGTTATGCAAACACATAATTGATCAGAAAATAACCTTAAATACTTCATTTTCAATCATATATTTGTTACTCGTTAAAATACTGAGTAAGATATTTAAAAGGGGAGAAGTTCTCTTTTTATTGCATATATCGACTTTTCTGCCGGATTAGAACAGTTTTACGTGTACATCTTCAATCGGTAATATAAACGGAAAATCAGGAACGTTTTAGTTAAATCTAATAAAAAAACATTGATTTTTATCATTTGTATTTGAAACAACATTGTCATATGTCTTTTCTTGGATCTAAATAATACCAAACCCCGCTCTATGATTTGAAGTTAAAATCCTCATAAATGGTAATATAATGAATTTTTTCACGTTGTTCATGTAGTGTGATTTTACGTATATATTTATTCGTTTTTACCAATATTTCGATACTACTTCATGTTTTCTCACGATATGTGATTTGGCCTTCATATCTCAGAATTTCGCAAATTTTGCATTTTTAAGCAAGTTTACTTGCATTTTGTTTTGTACTAAAAATCATCGAATTTAGCAATATTTTGACCTTTATCAACCCATTTTCCTTTATGTGATTTAAACAAAATATCATCGAATTAGGCCATTTTTCCACGTTTTTGTGAATTTTCAGTTTATAGTTATTATTTAATTATATATACGATAAAAATTATGCAAACACATAATTGATCAGAATATAACCTTAAATACTTCATTTTCAATCATCTATTTGTTTCTCGTTAAAAAAATGAGTAATATATTTATATGGGGAGAAGTTCTGTTTTTATTGCATATATCGACGTTTCAGCCGGATTAGAACGGTTTTACGTGTACATCTTCCATCGGTAACATAAACCGAAAATCATTAACGTTTTAGTTCATTTTAATGAAAACACATTGATTTTCATCATTTGTATTGGAAGCAATATCTTTATACGTCTTTTCAATGGTTTAAAAAAAACGAAACGTCGCTCTTTGATTCGAAGTTAAAATCCTCAAATTTGGTATAATAATGACTTTTTTCACGTTTTTCAAGTAGTTTGATATTACGTAAATATATTCATTTTTACCAATATTTCGATACTATTTCATGTAGTATACCGATATGTGATTTGGCCTTTAAATCTCAGATTTTCGCATAAAATTGCATTTTTAAGCAAGTTTTCTTACATTTTGTTTTGTACTAAAAATCATCGAATTTAGCAATAATTTGACGTTTATCATCCCCTTTTCCTTTATGTGATTTAAATAAAATATCATCGAATTAGGCAATATTTGGCCGTTTTTCCACGTTTTGGTGAATTTTCAGTTTATTGTTATTAATTCATTATATATACGATAAAAATTATGCAAACACATAATTGATCAGAAAATAACCTCAAATACTTCATTTTCAATCATCTATTTGTTTCTCGTTAAAATAATGAGTAAGATATTTAAAAGGGGAGAAGTTCTGTTTTTATTGCATATATCGACGTTTCAGCCGGATTAGAACGGTTTTACGTGTACATCTTCCATCGGTAATAAAACCGAAAATCAGGAACATTTAATTAATTTTAATGAAAACACATTGATTTTTGTCATTTGTTTTGGAAGCAACATCTTTATTCGTCTTTTCTAGGGTCTAAAATATACGAAACGTCGCTCTATGATTCGAAGTTAAAATCCTCAAATTTCGTATAATAATGACTTTTTCACGTTTTTCATGTAGTTTGATATTACGTAAATATATTCATTTTTACCAATATTGCGATACTATTTTATGTAGTATCACGATATATGATTTGGCCTTCATATCTCAGATTTTCGCATAATATTGCATTTTAAGCAAGTTTTCTTGCATTTTGTTTCGTACTACAAATCATCGAATTCAGCAATATTTTGACGTTTATCATCCTCTTTTCCTTTATGTGATATAAACAAAATATCATCGAATTACGCAATATTTTGCTCTTTTTCCACGTTTTTGTGAATTTTCAGTTTATTGTTATTAATTCATTAAATATACGATAAGAATTTTTTAAACCAATAATTGATTAGAAATAAACTTTAAACACTTCATTTTCAATCAACTATTTGTTTTTCGTTAAAATACTGAGTAGGATATTGAAAAGGGGAGAAGTTCTGTTTTATTGCATATATCGACGTTTCAGCCGGATTAGAGCGATTTTACGTGTACATCTTCCATCGGTAATATAAACGGAAAATCAGGAACGTTTTAGTTAATTCTAATGAAAACACATTGATTTTTATCATTTGTATTTGAAACAACATTGTCATGTCTTTTCTTGGATCAAAATAATACGAAACCTCGCTCTATGATTTGAAGTTAAAATCGTCAAATATGGTAATATAGTGACTTTTTTCACCTTATTCATGTAGTGTGATTTTAGGTATATATATTCGTTTTTACCAATATTTCGATACTACATGTTTCTCTCGATATGTGATTTTGCCTTCAAATCTCAGAATTTCGCAAATTTTGCATTTTTAAGCAAGTTTTCTTGCATTTTGTTTTGTACTAAAAATCATCGAATTTAGCAATATTTTGACCTTTATCATCCCCTTTTCCTTTATGTGATATAAACAAAATATCATCGAATTAGGCCGTTTTCCAAGTTTTTGTGAATTTTCAGTTTATTGTTATTAATTCATTAATATATACGATAAAAGTTATGCAAACACATAATTGATTAGAAAATAACCTTAAATACTTCATTTTCAATCATATATTTGTTACTCGTTAAAATACTGAGTAAGATATTTAAAAGGGGAGAAGTTCTCTTTTTATTGCATATATCGACTTTTCTGCCGGATTAGAACAGTTTTACGTGTACATCTTCAATCGGTAATATAAACGGAAAATCAGGAACGTTTTAGTTAAATCTAATAAAAAAATATTGATTTTTATCATTTGTATTTGAAACAACATTGTCATATGTCTTTTCTTGGATCTAAATAATACGAAACCTCGCTCTATGATTTGAAGTTAAAATCCTCAAAAATGGTAATATAATGACTTTTTTCACGTTGTTCATGTAGTGTGATTTTACGTATATATTTATTCGTTTATACCAATATTTCGATACTACTTCATGTTTCTCACGATATGTGATTTGGCCTTCATATCTCAGAATTTCGCAAATTTTGCATTTTTAAGCAAGTTTACTTGCATTTTGTTTTGTACTAAAAATCATCGAATTTAGCAATATTTTGACCTTTATCAACCCATTTTCCTTTATGTGATTTAAACAAAATATCATCGAATTAGGCCATTTTTCCACGTTTTTGTGAATTTTCAGTTTATTGTTATTATTTAATTATATATACGATAAAAATTATGCAAACACATAATTGATCAGAATATAACCTTAAATACTTCATTTTCAATCATCTATTTGTTTCTCGTTAAAATAATGAGGTAAGATATTTAAAAGGGGAGAAGTTCTGTTTTTATTGCATATATCGACGTTTCATCCGGATTAGAACGGTTTAACGTGTACATCTTCCATCGGTAATATAAACGGAAAATCAGGAACGTTTTAGATTAATCTAATGAAAAAACATTGATTTATGTCATTTGTATTTAAAACAACATTGTCATATGTCTTTTCTTGGTTCTAAATAATACGAAACCTCGATCTATGATTTGAAGTTAAAATCCTCAAATATGGTAATATAGTGACTTTTTTCACGTTATTCATGTAGTGTGATTTTAGGTATATATTTTCGTTTTACCAATATTTCGATACTACTACATGTTTTCTCACGATATGTGATTTGGATTTCAAATCTCAGAATTTCGCAAATTTTGCATTTTACGCGTTTTCTTGCATTTTGTTTTGTACTAAAAATCATCGAATTTAGCAATATTTTGACCTTTATGTGATTTAAACAAAATATCATCGAATTAGGCCGTTTTTCCAAGTTTTTGTAAATTTTTAGTTTACTGTTATTAGTTCATTATATATACGACAAAAATTATGGAAACACATAATTGATCAGAAAATAACCTTAAATACTTCATTTTCAATCATATTTTTTTTTCTCGTTAAAATACTGAGTAATATATTTATATGGGGAGAAGTTCTGTTTTTATTGCATATATCGACGTTTCAGCCGGATTAGAACGGTTTTACGTGTACATCTTCCATCGGTAACATAAAACCGAAATCAGGAACATTTTAGTTAATATTAATGAAAACACATTGATTTTCATCATTTGTATTGGAAGCAATATCTTTATACGTCTTTTCAATGGTTTAAAAAAAAACGAAACGTCGCTCTTTGATTCGAAGTTAAAATCCTCAAATTTGGTATAATAATGACTTTTTTCACGTTTTTCAAGTAGTTTGATATTACGTAAATATATTCATTTTTACCAATATTTCGATACTATTTCATGTAGTATACCGATATGTGATTTGGCCTTTAAATCTCAGATTTTCGCATAAAATTGCATTTTTAAGCAAGTTTTCTTACATTTTGTTTGTACTAAAAATCATCGAATTTAGCAATAATTTGACGTTTATCATCCCCTTTTCCTTTATGTGATTTAAATAAAATATCATCGAATTAGGCAATATTTGGCCGTTTTTCCACGTTTTTGTGAATTTTCAGTTTATTGTTATTAATTCATTATATATACGATAAAAATTATGCAAACACATAATTGATCAGAAAATAACCTCAAATACTTCATTTTCAATCATCTTTTTGTTTCTCGTTAAAATAATGAGTAAGATATTTATAAGGGGAGAAGTTCTGTTTTTATTGCATATATCGACGTTTCAGCCAGATTAGAACGGTTGTACGTGTACATCTTCCATCGGTAATAAAAACCGAAAATCAGGAACATTTTAGTTAATTTTAATGAAAATACATTGATTTTTGTCATTTGTTTTGGAAGCAACATCTTTATTCGTCTTTTCTAGGGTCTAAAAATATACGAAACGTCGCTCTATGATTCGAAGTTAAAATCCTCAAATTTCGTATAATAATGACTTTTTCACGTTTTTCATGTAGTTTGATATTACGTAAATATATTCATTTTTACCAATATTGCGATACAATTTATGTAGTATCACGATATATGATTTGGCCTTCATATCTCAGATTTTCGCATAATATTGCATTTTAAGCAAGTTTTCCTCCATTTTGTTTCGTACTACAAATCATCGAATTCAGCAATATTTTGACGTTTATCATCCTCTTTTCCTTTATGTGATATAAACAAAATATCATCGAATTGCGCAATATTTGCTCTTTTTCCACGTTTTTGTGAATTTTCAGTTTATTGTTATTAATTCATTAAATATACGATAAGAATTTTTCAAACACATAATTGATTAGAAATAAACTTTAAACACTTCATTTTCAATCAACTATTTGTTTTTCGTTAAAATACTGAGTAGGATATTGAAAAGGGGAGAAGTTCTGTTTTTATTGCATATATCGACGTTTCAGCCGGATTAGAGCGATTTTACGTGTACATCTTCCATCGGTAATATAAACGGAAAATCAGGAACGTTTTAGTTAATTCTAATGAAAACACATTGATTTTTATCATTTGTATTTGAAACAACATTGTCATGTCTTTTCTTGGATCAAAATAATACGAAACCTCGCTCTATGATTTGAAGTTAAAATCGTCAAATATGGTAATATAGTGACTTTTTTCACGTTATTCATGTAGTGTGATTTTTGGTATATATATTCGTTTTTACCAATATTTCGATACTACAACATGTTTCTCTCGATATGTGATTTTGCCTTCAAATCTCAGAATTTCGCAAATTTTGCATTTTTAAGCAAGTTTTCTTGCATTTTGTTTTGTACTAAAAATCATCAAATTTAGCAATATTTTGAACTTTATCATCCCCTTTTCCTTTATGTGATTTAAACAAAATATCATCGAATTAGGCCGTTTTTCCAAGTTTTTGTGAATTTTCAGTTTATTGTTATTAATTCATTATATATACGATAAAAGTTATGCAAACACATAATTGATCAGAAAATAACCTTAAATACTTCATTTTCAATCATATATTTGTTACTCGTTAAAATACCGAGTAAGATATTTAAAAGGGGAGAAGTTCTCTTTTTATTGCATATATCGACTTTTCTGCCGGATTAGAACAGTTTTACGTGTACATCTTCAATCGGTAATATAAACGGAAAATCAGGAACGTTTTAGTTAAATCTAATAAAAAAACATTGATTTTTATCATTTGTATTTGAAACAACATTGTCATATGTCTTTTCTTGGATCTAAATAATACGAAACCCCGCTCTATGATTTGAAGTTAAAATCCTCAAAAATGGTAATATAATGACTTTTTTCACGTTGTTCATGTAGTGTGATTTTACGTATATATTTATTCGTTTTTACCAATATTTCGATACTACTTCATGTTTTCTCACGATATGTGATTTGGCCTTCATATCTCAGAATTTCGCAAATTTTGCATTTTTAAGCAAGTTTACTTGCATTTTGTTTTGTACTAAAAATCATCGAATTTAGCAATATTTTGACCTTTATCAACCCATTTTCCTTTATGTGATTTAAACAAAATATCATCGAATTAGGCCATTTTTCCACGTTTTTGTGAATTTTCAGTTTATTGTTATTATTTAATTATATATACGATAAAAATTATGCAAACACATAATTGATCAGAATATAACCTTAAATACTTCATTTTCAATCATCTATTTGTTTCTCGTTAAAATAATGAGGTAGATATTTAAAAGGGGAGAAGTTCTGTTTTTATTGCATATATCGACGTTTCATCCGGATTAGAACGGTTTTACGTGTACATCTTCCATCGGTAATATAAACGGAAAATCAGGAACGTTTTAGATAATCTAATGAAAAAACATTGATTTATGTCATTTGTATTTAAAACAACATTGTCATATGTCTTTTCTTGGTTCTAAATAATACGAAACCTCGATCTATGATTTGAAGTTAAAATCCTCAAATATGGTAATATAGTGACTTTTTCACGTTATTCATGTAGTGTGATTTTAGGTATATATTTTCGTTTTACCAATATTTCGATACTACTACATGTTTTCTCACGATATGTGATTTGGATTTCAAATCTCAGAATTTCGCAAATTTTGCATTTTACGCGTTTTCTTGCATTTTGTTTTGTACTAAAAATCATCGAATTTAGCAATATTTTGACCTTTATGTGATTTAAACAAAATATCATCGAATTAGGCCGTTTTTCCAAGTTTTTGTGAATTTTTAGTTTACTGTTATTAGTTCATTATATATACGACAAAAATTATGGAAACACATAATTGATCAGAAAATAACCTTAAATACTTCATTTTCAATCATATTTTTTTTTCTCGTTAAAATACTGAGTAATATATTTATATGGGGAGAAGTTCTGTTTTTATTGCATATATCGACGTTTCAGCCGGATTAGAACGGTTTTACGTGTACATCTTCCATCGGTAACATAAACCGAAAATCAGGAACATTTTAGTTAATATTAATGAAAACACATTGATTTTCATCATTTGTATTGGAAGCAATATCTTTATACGTCTTTTCAATGGTTTAAAAAAAAACGAAACGTCGCTCTTTGATTCGAAGTTAAAATCCTCAAATTTGGTATAATAATGACTTTTTTCACGTTTTTCAAGTAGTTTGATATTACGTAAATATATTCATTTTTACCAATATTTCGATACTATTTCATGTAGTATACCGATATGTGATTTGGCCTTTAAATCTCAGATTTTCGCATAAAATTGCATTTTTAAGCAAGTTTTCTTACATTTTGTTTTGTACTAAAAATCATCGAATTTAGCAATAATTTGACGTTTATCATCCCCTTTTCCTTTATGTGATTTAAATAAAATATCATCGAATTAGGCAATATTTGGCCGTTTTTCCACGTTTTTGTGAATTTTCAGTTTATTGTTATTAATTCATTATATATACGATAAAAATTATGCAAACACATAATTGATCAGAAAATAACCTCAAATACTTCATTTCAATCATCTTTTTGTTTCTCGTTAAAATAATGAGTAAGATATTTATAAGGGGAGAAGTTCTGTTTTTATTGCATATATCGACGTTTCAGCCAGATTAGAACGGTTGTACGTGTACATCTTCCATCGGTAATAAAAACCGAAAATCAGGAACATTTTAGTTAATTTTAATGAAAATACATTGATTTTTGTCATTTGTTTTGGAAGCAACATCTTTATTCGTCTTTTCTAGGGTCTAAAATATACGAAACGTCGCTCTATGATTCGAAGTTAAAATCCTCAAATTTCGTATAATAATGACTTTTTCACGTTTTTCATGTAGTTTGATATTACGTAAATATATTCATTTTTACCAATATTGCGATACAATTTTATGTAGTATCACGATATATGATTTGGCCTTCATATCTCAGATTTTCGCATAATATTGCATTTTAAGCAAGTTTTCCTCCATTTTGTTTCGTACTACAAATCATCGAATTCAGCAATATTTTGACGTTTATCATCCTCTTTTCCTTTATGTGATATAAACAAAATATCATCGAATTGCGCAATATTTTGCTCTTTTTCCACGTTTTTGTGAATTTTCAGTTTATTGTTATTAATTCATTAAATATACGATAAGAATTTTTCAAACACATAATTGATTAGAAATAAACTTTAAACACTTCATTTTCAATCAACTATTTGTTTTTCGTTAAAATACTGAGTAGGATATTGAAAAGGGGAGAAGTTCTGTTTTTATTGCATATATCGACGTTTCAGCCGGATTTGAGCGATTTTACGTGTACATCTTCCATCGGTAATATAAACGGAAAATCAGGAACGTTTTAGTTAATTCTAATGAAAACACATTGATTTTTATCATTTGTATTTGAAACAACATTGTCATGTCTTTTCTTGGATCAAAATAATACGAAACCTCGCTCTATGATTTGAAGTTAAAATCGTCAAATATGGTAATATAGTGACTTTTTTCACGTTATTCATGTAGTGTGATTTTTGGTATATATATTCGTTTTTACCAATATTTCGATACTACAACATGTTTCTCTCGATATGTGATTTTGCCTTCAAATCTCAGAATTTCGCAAATTTTGCATTTTTAAGCAAGTTTTCTTGCATTTTGTTTTGTACTAAAAATCATCAAATTTAGCAATATTTTGACCTTTATCATCCCCTTTTCCTTTATGTGATTTAAACAAAATATCATCGCATTAGGCCGTTTTTCCAAGTTTTTGTGAATTTTCAGTTTATTGTTATTAATTCATTATATATACGATAAAAGTTATGCAAACACATAATTGATCAGAAAATAACCTTAAATACTTCATTTTCAATCATATATTTGTTACTCGTTAAAATACTGAGTAAGATATTTAAAAGGGGAGAAGTTCTCTTTTTATTGCATATATCGACTTTTCTGCCGGATTAAAACAGTTTTACGTGTACATCTTCAATCGGTAATATAAACGGAAAATCAGGAACGTTTTAGTTAAATCTAATAAAAAAACATTGATTTTTATCATTTGTATTTGAAACAACATTGTCATATGTCTTTTCTTGGATCTAAATAATACCAAACCCCGCTCTATGATTTGAAGTTAAAATCCTCATAAATGGTAATATAATGAATTTTTTCACGTTGTTCATGTAGTGTGATTTTACGTATATATTTATTCGTTTTTACCAATATTTCGATACTACTTCATGTTTTCTCACGATATGTGATTTGGCCTTCATATCTCAGAATTTCGCAAATTTTGCATTTTTAAGCAAGTTTACTTGCATTTTGTTTTGTACTAAAAATCATCGAATTTAGCAATATTTTGACCTTTATCAACCCATTTTCCTTTATGTGATTTAAACAAAATATCATCGAATTAGGCCATTTTTCCACGTTTTTGTGAATTTTCAGTTTATTGTTATTATTTAATTATATATACGATAAAAATTATGCAAACACATAATTGATCAGAATATAACCTTAAATACTTCATTTTCAATCATCTATTTGTTTCTCGTTAAAAAAATGAGTAATATATTTATATGGGGAGAAGTTCTGTTTTTATTGCATATATCGACGTTTCAGCCGGATTAGAACGGTTTTACGTGTACATCTTCCATCGGTAACATAAACCGAAAATCAGGAACGTTTTAGTTAATTTTAATGAAAACACATTGATTTTCATCATTTGTATTGGAAGCAATATCTTTATACGTCTTTTCAATGGTTTAAAAAAAACGAAACGTCGCTCTTTGATTCGAAGTTAAAATCCTCAAATTTGGTATAATAATGACTTTTTTCACGTTTTTCAAGTAGTTTGATATTACGTAAATATATTCATTTTTACCAATATTTCGATACTATTTCATGTAGTATACCGATATGTGATTTGGCCTTTAAATCTCAGATTTTCGCATAAAATTGCATTTTTAAGCAAGTTTTCTTACATTTTGTTTTGTACTAAAAATCATCGAATTTAGCAATAATTTGACGTTTATCATCCCCTTTTCCTTTATGTGATTTAAATAAAATATCATCGAATTAGGCAATATTTGGCCGTTTTTCCACGTTTTTGTGAATTTTCAGTTTATTGTTATTAATTCATTATATATACGATAAAAATTATGCAAACACATAATTGATCAGAAAATAACCTCAAATACTTCATTTTCAATCATCTTTTTGTTTCTCGTTAAAATAATGAGTAAGATATTTATAAGGGGAGAAGTTCTGTTTTTATTGCATATATCGACGTTTCAGCCAGATTAGAACGGTTGTACGTGTACATCTTCCATCGGTAATAAAAACCGAAAATCAGGAACATTTTAGTTAATTTTAATGAAAATACATTGATTTTTGTCATTTGTTTTGGAAGCAACATCTTTATTCGTCTTTTCTAGGGTCTAAAATATACGAAACGTCGCTCTATGATTCGAAGTTAAAATCCTCAAATTTCGTATAATAATGACTTTTTCACGTTTTTCATGTAGTTTGATAAATATATTCATTTATATTTAAATATATTATTAAATATATTAGTAAATATATTCATTTTTACCAATATTGCGATACTATTTTATGTAGTATCACGATATATGATTTGGCCTTCATATCTCAGATTTTCGCATAATATTGCATTTTAAGCAAGTTTTCCTCCATTTTGTTTCGTACTACAAATCATCGAATTCAGCAATATTTTGACGTTTATCATCCTCTTTTCCTTTATGTGATATAAACAAAATATCATCGAATTGCGCAATATTTTGCTCTTTTTCCACGTTTTTGTGAATTTTCAGTTTATTGTTATTAATTCATTAAATATACGATAAGAATTTTTCAAACACATAATTGATTAGAAATAAACTTTAAACACTTCATTTTCAATCAACTATTTGTTTTTCGTTAAAATACTGAGTAGGATATTGAAAAGGTGAGAAGTTCTGTTTTTATTGCATATATCGACGTTTCAGCCGGATTTGAGCGATTTTACGTGTACATCTTCCATCGGTAATATAAACGGAAAATCAGGAACGTTTTAGTTAATTCTAATGAAAACACATTGATTTTTATCATTTGTATTTGAAACAACATTGTCATGTCTTTTCTTGGATCAAAATAATACGAAACCTCGCTCTATGATTTGAAGTTAAAATCGTCAAATATGGTAATATAGTGACTTTTTTCACGTTATTCATGTAGTGTGATTTTTGGTATATATATTCGTTTTTACCAATATTTCGATACTACAACATGTTTCTCTCGATATGTGATTTTGCCTTCAAATCTCAGAATTTCGCAAATTTTGCATTTTTAAGCAAGTTTTCTTGCATTTTGTTTTGTACTAAAAATCATCAAATTTAGCAATATTTTGACCTTTATCATCCCCTTTTCCTTTATGTGATTTAAACAAAATATCATCGCATTAGGCCGTTTTTCCAAGTTTTTGTGAATTTTCAGTTTATTGTTATTAATTCATTATATATACGATAAAAGTTATGCAAACACATAATTGATCAGAAAATAACCTTAAATACTTCATTTTCAATCATATATTTGTTACTCGTTAAAATACTGAGTAAGATATTTAAAAGGGGAGAAGTTCTCTTTTTATTGCATATATCGACTTTTCTGCCGGATTAGAACAGTTTTACGTGTACATCTTCAATCGGTAATATAAACGGAAAATCAGGAACGTTTTAGTTAAATCTAATAAAAAAACATTGATTTTTATCATTTGTATTTGAAACAACATTGTCATATGTCTTTTCTTGGATCTAAATAATACCAAACCCCGCTCTATGATTTGAAGTTAAAATCCTCATAAATGGTAATATAATGAATTTTTTCACGTTGTTCATGTAGTGTGATTTTACGTATATATTTATTCGTTTTTACCAATATTTCGATACTACTTCATGTTTTCTCACGATATGTGATTTGGCCTTCATATCTCAGAATTTCGCAAATTTTGCATTTTTAAGCAAGTTTACTTGCATTTTGTTTTGTACTAAAAATCATCGAATTTAGCAATATTTTGACCTTTATCAACCCATTTTCCTTTATGTGATTTAAACAAAATATCATCGAATTAGGCCATTTTTCCACGTTTTTGTGAATTTTCAGTTTATAGTTATTATTTAATTATATATACGATAAAAATTATGCAAACACATAATTGATCAGAATATAACCTTAAATACTTCATTTTCAATCATCTATTTGTTTCTCGTTAAAAAAATGAGTAATATATTTATATGGGGAGAAGTTCTGTTTTTATTGCATATATCGACGTTTCAGCCGGATTAGAACGGTTTTACGTGTACATCTTCCATCGGTAACATAAACCGAAAATCATTAACGTTTTAGTTCATTTTAATGAAAACACATTGATTTTCATCATTTGTATTGGAAGCAATATCTTTATACGTCTTTTCAATGGTTTAAAAAAAACGAAACGTCGCTCTTTGATTCGAAGTTAAAATCCTCAAATTTGGTATAATAATGACTTTTTTCACGTTTTTCAAGTAGTTTGATATTACGTAAATATATTCATTTTTACCAATATTTCGATACTATTTCATGTAGTATACCGATATGTGATTTGGCCTTTAAATCTCAGATTTTCGCATAAAATTGCATTTTTAAGCAAGTTTTCTTACATTTTGTTTTGTACTAAAAATCATCGAATTTAGCAATAATTTGACGTTTATCATCCCCTTTTCCTTTATGTGATTTAAATAAAATATCATCGAATTAGGCAATATTTGGCCGTTTTTCCACGTTTTGGTGAATTTTCAGTTTATTGTTATTAATTCATTATATATACGATAAAAATTATGCAAACACATAATTGATCAGAAAATAACCTCAAATACTTCATTTTCAATCATCTATTTGTTTCTCGTTAAAATAATGAGTAAGATATTTAAAAGGGGAGAAGTTCTGTTTTTATTGCATATATCGACGTTTCAGCCGGATTAGAACGGTTTTACGTGTACATCTTCCATCGGTAATAAAAACCGAAAATCAGGAACATTTAATTAATTTTAATGAAAACACATTGATTTTTGTCATTTGTTTTGGAAGCAACATCTTTATTCGTCTTTTCTAGGGTCTAAAATATACGAAACGTCGCTCTATGATTCGAAGTTAAAATCCTCAAATTTCGTATAATAATGACTTTTTCACGTTTTTCATGTAGTTTGATATTACGTAAATATATTCATTTTTACCAATATTGCGATACTATTTTATGTAGTATCACGATATATGATTTGGCCTTCATATCTCAGATTTTCGCATAATATTGCATTTTAAGCAAGTTTTCTTGCATTTTGTTTCGTACTACAAATCATCGAATTCAGCAATATTTTGACGTTTATCATCCTCTTTTCCTTTATGTGATATAAACAAAATATCATCGAATTACGCAATATTTTGCTCTTTTTCCACGTTTTTGTGAATTTTCAGTTTATTGTTATTAATTCATTAAATATACGATAAGAATTTTTTAAACCAATAATTGATTAGAAATAAACTTTAAACACTTCATTTTCAATCAACTATTTGTTTTTCGTTAAAATACTGAGTAGGATATTGAAAAGGGGAGAAGTTCTGTTTTTATTGCATATATCGACGTTTCAGCCGGATTAGAGCGATTTTACGTGTACATCTTCCATCGGTAATATAAACGGAAAATCAGGAACGTTTTAGTTAATTCTAATGAAAACACATTGATTTTATCATTTGTATTTGAAACAACATTGTCATGTCTTTTCTTGGATCAAAATAATACGAAACCTCGCTCTATGATTTGAAGTTAAAATCGTCAAATATGGTAATATAGTGACTTTTTTCACCTTATTCATGTAGTGTGATTTTAGGTATATATATTCGTTTTTACCAATATTTCGATACTACATGTTTCTCTCGATATGTGATTTTGCCTTCAAATCTCAGAATTTCGCAAATTTTGCATTTTTAAGCAAGTTTTCTTGCATTTTGTTTTGTACTAAAAATCATCGAATTTAGCAATATTTTGACCTTTATCATCCCCTTTTCCTTTATGTGATATAAACAAAATATCATTGAATTAGGCCGTTTTTCCAAGTTTTTGTGAATTTTCAGTTTATTGTTATTAATTCATTAAATATACGATAAAAGTTATGCAAACACATAATTGATTAGAAAATAACCTTAAATATTTCATTTTCAATCATATATTTGTTACTCGTTAAAATACTGAGTAAGATATTTAAAAGGGGAGAAGTTCTCTTTTTATTGCATATATCGACTTTTCTGCCGGATTAGAACAGTTTTACGTGTACATCTTCAATCGGTAATATAAACGGAAAATCAGGAACGTTTTAGTTAAATCTAATAAAAAAATATTGATTTTTATCATTTGTATTTGAAACAACATTGTCATATGTCTTTTCTTGGATCTAAATAATACGAAACCTCGCTCTATGATTTGAAGTTAAAATCCTCAAAAATGGTAATATAATGACTTTTTTCACGTTGTTCATGTAGTGTGATTTTACGTATATATTTATTCGTTTATACCAATATTTCGATACTACTTCATGTTTTCTCACGAAATGTGATTTGGCCTTCATATCTCAGAATTTCGCAAATTTTGCATTTTTAAGCAAGTTTTCTTGCATTTTGTTTTGTACTAAAAATCATCGAATTTAGCAATATTTTGACCTTTATCAACCCATTTTCCTTTATGTGATTTAAACAAAATATCATCGAATTAGGCCATTTTTCCACGTTTTTGTGAATTTTCAGTTTATTGTTATTATTTAATTATATATACGATAAAAATTATGCAAACACATAATTGATCAGAAAATAACCTTAAATACTTCAGTTTCAATCATCTATTTGTTTCTCGTTAAAATAATGAGTAAGATATTTAAAAGGGGAGAAGTTCTGTTTTTATTGCATATATCGACGTTTCATCCGGATTAGAACGGTTTAACGTGTACATCTTCCATCGGTAATATAAACGGAAAATCAGGAACGTTTTAGTTAAATCTAATGAAAAAACATTGATTTATGTCATTTGTATTTAAAACAACATTGTCATATGTCTTTTCTTGGTTCTAAATAATACGAAACCTCGCTCTATGATTTGAAGTTAAAATCCTCAAATATGGTAATATAGTGACTTTTTTCACGTTATTCATGTAGTGTGATTTTAGGTATATATTTTCTTTTTACCAATATTTCGATACTACTACATGTTTTCTCACGATATGTGATTTGGACTTCAAATCTCAGAATTTCGCAAATTTTGCATTTTACGCGTTTTCTTGCATTTTGTTTTGTACTAAAAATCATCGAATTTAGCAATATTTTGACCTTTATCATCCCCTTTTCCTTTATGTGATATAAACAAAATATCATCGAATTAGGCAATATTTTGCTGTTTTTCCACGTTTTTGCGAATTTTCAGTTTATTGCTATTAATTCATTAAATATACGATAAAAATGATGCAAACACATAAATGATTAGAAATTAACCTTAAACACTTCATTTTCAATCAACTATTTGTTTCTCGTTAAAATACCGAGTAAGATATTGGAAAGGGGAGAAGTTCTGTTTTTATTGCATATATCGACGTTTCAGACGGATTAGAGCGGTTTTACGTGTACATCTTCCATCGGTAATACAAACCGAAAATCAGGAACATTTTAGTTAATTCTAATGAAAACACATTGATTTTTATCATTTGTATTTGAAACAACATTGTCATATGTATTTTCTTGGATCTAAATAATACGAAACCTCGCTCTATGATTTGAATTTAAAATCCTCAAATATGGTAATATAGTGACTTTTTTCACGTTATTCATGTAGTGTGATTTTAGGTATATATATTCGTTTTTACCAATATTTCGATACTACAACATGTTTCTCTCGATATGTGATTTTGCCTTCAAATCTCAGAATTTCGCAAATTTTGCATTTTTAAGCAAGTTTTCTTGCATTTTGTTTTGTACTAAAAATCATCAAATTTAGCAATATTTTGACCTTTATCATCCCCTTTTCCTTTATATGATTTAAACAAAATATCATCGAATTAGGCCGTTTTTCCAAGTTCTTGTGAATTTTCAGTTTATTGTTATTAATTCATTATATATACGATAAAAATTATGCAAACACATAATTGATCAGTAAATAACCTTAAATACTTCATTTTAAATCATCTATTTGTTTCTCGTTAAAATACAGAGTAAGATATTTAAAAGGGGAGAAGTTCTGTTTTTATTGCATATATCGACGTTTCAGCCGGAGTAGAACGGTTTTACGTGTACATCTTCAATCGGTAATATAAACCGAAAATCTGGAACATTTTAGTTAATTTTAATGAAAACACATTGATTTTTATCATTTGTATTGGAAGCAAAATCTTTATACGTCTTTTCTATGGTTTAAAAAATACGAAACGTCGCTCTATGATTCGAAGTTAAAATCCTCAAATTTGGTATAATAATGACTTTTTTCACGTTTTTCATTTAGTTTGATATTACGTAAATATATTCATTTTTACCAATATTTCGATACTATTTCGTGTAGTATCACGATATGTGATTTGGCCTTCATATCTCAGAATTTCGCAAATTTTGCATTTTTAAGCAAGTTTTCTTGCATTTTGTTTTGTACTAAAACTCATCGAATTTAGCAATATTTTGACCTTTGTCATCCCATTTTCCTTTATGTGATTTAAACAAAACATCATCGAATTAGGCCGTTTTTCCACTTTTGGGGAATTTTCAGTTTATTGTTATTAATTCATTATATATACGATAAAAATTATGCAAACACATAATTGATCAGAAAATAACCTTTAATACTTCATTTTCAATCATCTATTTGTTTCTCGTTAAAATACTGAGTAAGATATTTAAAAGGGGAGAATTTCTGTTTTTATTGCATATATCGACGTTTCAGCCGGAGTAGAACGGTTTTACGTGTACATCTTCAATCGGTAATATAAACCGAAAATCTGGAACATTTTAGTTATTTTTAATGAAAACACATTGATTTTTGTCATTTGTATTGGAAGCAACAATTCGTCTTTTCTAGGGTCTAAAAAATACGAAACGTCGCTTTATGATTCGAAGTTAAAATCCTCAAATTTGGTATAATATTGACTTTTTCACGTTTTTCGTGTAGTTTGATATTACTTAAATATATTCATTTTTACCAGTATTGCGATACTATTTCATGTAGTATCACGATATGTGATTTGGCCTTCATATATCAGATTTTCGCATATATATTGCATTTTAAGCAAGTTTTCTTGCATTTTGTTTCGTACTTAAAATCATCGAATTCAACAATATTTTGACGTTTATCATCCTCTTTTCCGTTATGTGATATAAACAAAATATCATCGAATTAGGCAATATTTTGCCGTTTTTCCACGTTTTTGTGAATTTTCAGTTTATTGTTATTAATTCATTATATATACGATAAAAATGATGCAAACACATAATTGATCAGAAAATAACCTTAAATACTTCATTTTCAATCATATTTTTGTTTCTCGTTAAAATACTGAGTAATATATTTGTAAGGGGAGAAGTTCGGTTTTTATTGCATATATCGACGTCTTAGCCGGATTAGAACGGTTTTACGTGTACATCTTCCATCGGTAACATAATCCGAAAATCAGGAACATTTTAGTTAATTTTAATGAAAACACATTGATTTTTATCATTTGTATTGGGAGCAATATCTTTATACGTCTTTTCTATGGTTTAAAAAAAACGAAACGTCGCTCTATGATTCGAAGTTAAAATCCTCAAATTTGGTATAATAATGACTTTTTTCACGTTTTTCATGTAGTTTGATATTACGTAAATATATTCATTTTTACCAATATTTCGATACTATTTCATGTAGTATCACGATATGTGATTTGGCCTTTAAATCTCAGATTTTCGCATAAAATTGCATTTTTAAGCAAGTTTTCTTGCATTTTGTTTCGTACTAAAAATCATCGAATTCAATATTCAATATCATCAATATTTTGACGTTTATCATCCTCTTTTCCATTATGATATAAACAAAATATCGAATTAGGCAATATTTTGCTGTTTTTCCACGTTCAGTTTATTGTTATAAATTCATTAAATATACGATATATATGATGCAAACACATAATTGATTAGAAATTAACCTAAACACTTCATTTCAATCATATTTTTGTTTCTCGTTAAAATACTGAGTAAGATATTGGAAAAGGGAGAAGTTCTGTTTTTATTGCATATATCGACGTTTCAGCCGGATTAGAGCGGTTTTACGTGTACATCTTCCATCGGTAATATAAACGGAAAATCAGGAACATTTTAGTTAATTCTAATGAAAACACATTGATTTTTATCATTTGTATTTGAAACAATATTGTCATGTCTTTTCATGGATATAAATAATACGAAACCTCGCTCTATGATTTGAATTTAAAATCCTCAAATATTGTAATATAGTGACTTTTTTTACGTTATTCATGTGGTGTGATTTTACGTATATATATTCGTTTTTACCAATATTTCGATACTACTTCATGTTTTCTCCCAAAATGTGATTTGGCCTTCAAATCTCAGAATTTCGCAAATTTTGCATTTTTAAGCAAGTTTCTTGCATTTTGTTTAGTACTAAAAATCATCGAATTTAGCAATATTTTGACCTTAATCATCTCCTTTTCCTTTATGTGATTTAAACAAAATATCATCGAATTAGGCCGTTTTTCCACTTTTTGGGGAATTTTCAGTTTATTGTTATTAATTCATTAAATATACGATAAAAGTTATGCAAACACTTAATTGATCAGAAAATAACCTGAAATACTTCATTTTCAATCATATATTTGTTACTCGTTAAAATACTGGGTAAGATATTTAAAAGGGGAGAAGTTCTCTTTTTATTGCATATATCGACTTTTCTGCCGGATTAGAACAGTTTTACGTGTACATCTTCAGTCGGTAATATAAACGGAAAATCAGGCACGTTTTAGTTAAATCTTATAAAAAAACATTGATTTTTGTCATTTGTATTTGAAACAACATTGTATGTCTTTTCTTGGATCTAAATAATACGAAACCTCGCTCTATGATTTGAAGTTAAAATCCTCAAATATGGTAATATAATGACTTTTTTCACGTTGTTCATGTAGTGTGATTTTACGTATATATATTCGTTTTTACCATTATTTCGATACTACTTCATGTTTTCTCACGATATGTGATTTGGCCTTCATATCTCAGAATTTCGCAAATTTTGCATTTTTAAGCAAGTTTTCTTGCATTTTGTTTTGTACTAAAACTCATCGAATTTAGCAATATTTTGACCTTTATCATCCCATTTTCCTTTATGTGATTTAAACAAAACATCATCGAATTAGGCCGTTTTTCCACTTTTTGGGGAATTTTCAGTTTATTGTTATTAATTCATTATATATACGATAAAAATTATGCAAACACATAATTGATCAGAAAATAACCTTTAATACTTCATTTTCAATCATCTATTTGTTTCTCGTTAAAATACTGAGTAAGATATTTAAAAGGGGAGAATTTCTGTTTTATTGCATATATCGACGTTTCAGCCGGAGTAGAACGGTTTTACGTGTACATCTTCAATCGGTAATATAAACCGAAAATCTGGAACATTTTAGTTATTTTTAATGAAAACACATTGATTTTTGTCATTTGTATTGGAAGCAACAATTCGTCTTTTCTAGGGTCTAAAAAATACGAAACGTCGCTTTATGATTCGAAGTTAAAATCCTCAAATTTGGTATAATATTGACTTTTTCACGTTTTTCGTGTAGTTTGATATTACTTAAATATATTCATTTTTACCAGTATTGCGATACTATTTCATGTAGTATCACGATATGTGATTTGGCCTTCATATATCAGATTTTCGCATATATATTGCATTTTAAGCAAGTTTTCTTGCATTTTGTTTCGTACTTAAAATCATCGAATTCAACAATATTTTGACGTTTATCATCCTCTTTTCCGTTATGTGATATAAACAAAATATCATCGAATTAGGCAATATTTTGCCGTTTTTCCACGTTTTTGTGAATTTTCAGTTTATTGTTATTAATTCATTATATATACGATAAAAATGATGCAAACACATAATTGATCAGAAAATAACCTTAAATACTTCATTTTCAATCATATTTTTGTTTCTCGTTAAAATACTGAGTAATATATTTATAAGGGGAGAAGTTCGGTTTTTATTGCATATATCGACGTCTTAGCCGGATTAGAACGGTTTTACGTGTACATCTTCCATCGGTAACATAATCCGAAAATCAGGAACATTTTAGTTAATTTTAATGAAAACACATTGATTTTTATCATTTGTATTGGGAGCAATATCTTTATACGTCTTTTCTATGGTTTAAAAAAAACGAAACGTCGCTCTATGATTCGAAGTTAAAATCCTCAAATTTGGTATAATAATGAATTTTTTCACGTTTTTCATGTAGTTTGATATTACGTAAATATATTCATTTTTACCAATATTTCGATACTATTTCATGTAGTATCACGATATGTGATTTGGCCTTTAAATCTCAGATTTTCGCATAAAATTGCATTTTTAAGCAAGTTTTCTTGCATTTTGTTTCGTACTAAAAATCATCGAATTCAATATTCAATATCATCAATATTTTGACGTTTATCATCCTCTTTTCCATTATGTGATATAAACAAAATATCGAATTAGGCAATATTTTGCTGTTTTTCCACGTTCAGTTTATTGTTATAAATTCATTATATATACGATATATATGATGCAAACACATAATTGATTAGAAATTAACCTAAACACTTCATTTCAATCATATTTTTGTTTCTCGTTAAAATACTGAGTAAGATATTGGAAAAGGGAGAAGTTCTGTTTTTATTGCATATATCGACGTTTCAGCCGGATTAGAGCGGTTTTACGTGTACATCTTCCATCGGTAATATAAACGGAAAATCAGGAACATTTTAATTAATTCTAATGAAAACACATTGATTTTTATCATTTGTATTTGAAACAATATTGTCATGTCTTTTCATGAATATAAATAATACGAAACCTCGCTCTATGATTTGAATTTAAAATCCTCAAATATTGTAATATAGTGACTTTTTTTACGTTATTTATGTGGTGTGATTTTACGTATATATATTCGTTTTTACCAATATTTCGATACTACTTCATGTTTTCTCCCAAAATGTGATTTGGCCTTCAAATCTCAGAATTTCGCAAATTTTGCATTTTTAAGCAAGTTTCTTGCATTTTGTTTTGTACTAAAAATCATCGAATTTAGCAATATTTTGACCTTAATCATCTCCTTTTCCTTTATGTGATTTAAACAAAATATCATCGAATTAGGCCGTTTTTCCACTTTTTGGGGAATTTTCAGTTTATTGTTATTAATTCATTAAATATACGATAAAAGTTATGCAAACACATAATTGATCAGAAAATAACCTGAAATACTTCATTTTCAATCATATATTTGTTACTCGTTAAAATACTGGGTAAGATATTTAAAAGGGGAGAAGTTCTCTTTTTATTGCATATATCGACTTTTCTGCCGGATTAGAACAGTTTTACGTGTACATCTTCAGTCGGTAATATAAACGGAAAATCAGGCACGTTTTAGTTAAATCTTATAAAAAAACATTGATTTTTGTCATTTGTATTTGAAACAACATTGTATGTCTTTTCTTGGATCTAAATAATACGAAACCTCGCTCTATGATTTGAAGTTAAAATCCTCAAATATGGTAATATAATGACTTTTTTCACGTTGTTCATGTAGTGTGATTTTACGTATATATATTCGTTTTTACCATTATTTCGATACTACTTCATGTTTTCTCACAATATGTGATTTGGCCTTCATATCTCAGAATTTCGCAAATTTTGCATTTTTAAGCAAGTTTTCTTGCATTTTGTTTTGTACTAAAAACCATCGAATTTAGCAATATTTTGACCTTTATCATCCCGTTTTCCTTTATGTGATTTAAACAAAATATCATCGAATTAGGCCATTTTTCCACGTTTTTGTGAATTTTCAGTTTATTGTTATTAATTAATTATATATACGATAAAAATTATGCAAACACATAATTGATCAGAAAATAACCTTAAATACTTCATTTTCAATCATCTATTTGTTTCTCGTTAAAATAATGAGTAAAATATTTAAAAGAGGAGAAGTTCTGTTTTTATTGCATATATCGACGTTTCATCCGGATTAGAACGGTTTTAGGTGTACATCTTCCATCGGTAATATAAACCTAAAATCTGGAACATTTTAGTTAATTTTAATGGAAACACATTGATTATTGTCATTTGTATTGGAAGCAACAATTCGTCTTTTCTAGGGTGTAAAAAATACGAAACGTCGCTTTATGATTCGAAGTTGAGGCTCAAGAGAGTGATGCAGAGGCTCAGGAGAGTGATGCAGAGGATCAAAAGAGTGATGCAGAGGATCAAGAGAGTGATGCAGAGGATAAAGAGAGTGATGCAGAGGCTCAGGAGAGTGATGCAGAGTATCAAGAGAGTGATGCAGAGGCTCAAAAGAGTGATGCAGAGGCTCAAGAGAATGATGCAGAGGCTCAAGAGAGTGATGCAGAGGATTAGGAGAGGGATGCAGAGGCTTAAGAGAGTGATGCAAAGGCTATAGAGAGTGATGAAGTGGCTGACGTGAGTGTTGCAGAGGCTAAAGAGAGGGATGCAGAGGCTCAAGAGAGTGATGCAGAGACTCAACAGAGTTATGCAGAGGCTCAAGAGAGTGATGCACAGGATCAAGAGAGTGATGCAGAGGCTTAATAGAGGGGGATGCAGAGGTTCAAGAGAAGGATGCAGAGGCTCAGGAGAGGGATGCAGGAGCACAAGATAGGGACGCAGAAGCTCAAGAGAGGGATGCAGAGGCTCATGAGAGTGATGCAGAGGCTCAAGAGAAAGATGCAGAGGCTTAAGAGAGTGTTGCAAAGGCTCAAGGAAAGGGATGCAGAGGCTCATGAGAGGGATGTAGGAGTTTAAGAGAGGGAAGCAGAGGATCAAGAGAGTGATGCAGAGGCTTAAGTGATTGATGCAGAGGCTCAAGAGAGTGATGCAGGGGCTTAGGAGAGGATTGCAGAGGCTGAAGAGAATGATGCAGAGGCTTGAGAGAGGGATGCAGAGGCAGAAGAGAATGATGCAAAGGCTTAAGAGAGGGATGCAGAGGCTGATGAGAGTGATGCAGAGGCTCAAGAGAGTGATGCAGAGGCTTAAGAGAGGGATGCAAAAGCTGATGAGAATGATGCAGAGGCTTAAAAGAGTGATGCAGAGGCTTAAGGAGAGTGATGCATAGGCTGAAGAGAGTGATGCAGAGGCTCAGGAGAGGGATGCAGAGGATGAAGAGAGTGGTGCAGAGGCTCAAGAGAGGGATGCAGAGGCTCAAGAGAGTGATTCAGATGCTGATGAGAGTGATGCAGAGGCTTAAGAAAGTGATGCAGAGGCTTAAGAGAGGGATGCAGACGGTCAAGAGAGGGATGCAGAGGCTCAAGAGAGGGATGCAATGGCATAATAGAGGGATGCAGAGGCTGAAGTGAGGGATGCAGAGGCACAGGAGAGGGATGCAGAGGCTTAAGAGAGTGATGCAGAGGCTCAAGAGAGGGATGCAGAGGCTGAAGTGAGTCATGCAGAGGCTCAAGAGAGTGATGCAGAGGCTTATAAGAGGGATGCAGGAGTTCAAGAGAGAGATGCAAAGGCTCATGAAAGGGATGCAGAGGCTTAAGAAAGTGATGCAGAGGCACAAAAGAGGGATGAAGAGGCTTAAGAGGGTGATGCAGAGGCTCAAGCGAGTGATACAGAGGCTCAAGAGAGCGATGGAGAGGATCAAGAGAGAGATTCAGAAGTTTAAGGGAGTGATGCAGAGGCTTAAGAGAGTGATGCAGAGGCTTACGAGAGTGATGCAGAGGCTTACGAGAGTGATGCAGAGGCTTAAGAGAGTGATGCAGAGGCTCAAGAGATTGATGGAGAGGCTCAAGAGAGTGACTCAGAGGTTTACAGGAGTGATGCAGAGGCTTAAGAGAGTGATGCAGAGGTCTTAAGAGACGGATGCAGAGGCTCAAGAGAGGGATGCAGAGGCTCAAGGGAGGGATGCAGAGGCTCAAGAGAGGGATGCAGAGGCTCAAGTGAGGGATGAAGTGGCACAAGAGAGGGATGCAGAGGCTCTTGAGAGTGATGCAGAGGCTCAAGAGAGGGATGCAGTGGATTAAGAGAGTGATGCAAAGGCTCAAGAGAGGGATGCAGAGGCTCATGAGAGGGATGCAGGAGATCAAGAGAAGGATGCAGAGGCTCTAGAGAGTGATGCAGAGGCTTAATAGAGGAATGCAAAGGCTCAAGAGAGTGATGCAGAGGCTGAAGAGAGTGTTGCAGAGGCTTAAGAGAGGGATGCAGAGGCTCAAGAGAGTGATGCAGAGGCTTAAGAGAGGGATACAGAGGCACCAGAGAGGGATGTATAGGCTCAAGAGAGTGATGCAGAGGCTCAAGAGAGGGATGCATAGGCTCAAGAGAATGATGAAGAGGCTCAAGAGAGTGCTGCAGAGGCTCAAGAGAGGGATGCTTGAGGCTCCAGAGAGGGATGCAGAGGCTGCAGAGAGTGATGCAGAAGCTGAAGAGAGAGATGCAGAGGCTTAAGAGAGTGATGCAGGGGCTCATGAGAGTGATGCAGAGGCTCAAAAGAATGATGTACAGGCTTAAGAGAGGGATGCAGAGGCTCAAGAGAATGATGCAAAGGCTCAAGAGAGTGATGCAGAGGATTAAGAGAGTGATGCAGAGGCTCAAGAGAGGGATGCAGAGGCTTAAGAGAGGGATGCAAAAGCTGACGAGAAAGATGCAGAGGCTTAAGGAGAGTGATGCATAGGCTGAAGAGAGTGATGCAGAGGCTCAGGAGAGGGATGTAGAGGATGAAGAGAGTGATGCAGAGGCTACAGAGAGTGAGGCAGAGGCTGAAGAGAGTGATGCAGAGGCTCAAGAGAGGGATGTAGAGGCTCAAGAGAGTGATTCAGAGGCTGATGAGAGTGATGCAGAGGCTTAAGAAAGTGATGCAGAGGCTTAAGAGAGGGATGCAGGATACCCTTCACCTTCCCAACTCTTCACTGCCTTCCCTAAGAGCAGGGAGGGTTGTGGGTGGAGGGAACACTGGGTGGTGCAGGGGGAGGGTTGTGGGTGGAGGGAACTCTGGGTGGTGCTGGGGGAGGGTTGTGGGTGGAGGGAACTCTGGGTGGTGCAGGGAAAGGGTTGTGGGTGGAGGGAACTCTGGGTGGTGCAGGGGGAGGGTTGATGGTGGAGGAAACTCTGGGTGGTGCAGGGAAAGGGTTATGGGTGGAGGGAACTCTTGGTGGTGCAGGGGGAGGGTTGTTGGTGGAGGGAACTCTGGGTGGTGCTGGGGAAGGGTTGTGGGTGGAGGGAACTCTGGGTGGTGCTGGGGGAGGGTTGTTGGTGGAGGGAACTCTGGTGGTGCTGGGGGAGGGTTGTGGGTGGAGGGAACTCTGGGTGGTGCTGGGGGAGGGTTGTTGGTAGAGGGAACTCTGGGTGGTGCAGGGAAAGGGTTGTGGGTGGAGGGAACTCTGGGTGGTGCAGGGGGAGGGTTGTGGGTGGAGGGAACTCTGGGTGGAGCAGGGGGAGGGTTGATGGTGGAGGGAACTCTGGGTGGTGCAGGGGAAGGGTTATGGGTGGAGGGAACTCTGGGTGGTGCAGGGGAAGGGTTGTGGGTGGAGGGAACTCTGGGTGGTGCTGGGGCAGGGTTGTGGTGGAGGGAACTCTGGGTGGTGCTGGGGGAGGGTTGTGGGTGGAGAGAACTCTGGGTGGTGGAGGGGAAGGGATGTGGGTGGAGGGAATTCTGGGTGGTGCAGGGGAAGGGTTGTGGGTGGAGGGAACTTCTGGGTGGAGCAGGGGGGAGGAATGTTGGTGAGGGAACTCTGGGTGGTGCTGGGGGAGGGTTGTTGGTGGAGGGAATTCTGGGTGGTGCAGGGGAAGGGTTGTGGGTGAAGGGAACTCTGGGTGGAGCAGGGGGAGGGTTGTTGGTGAGGGAACTCTGGGTGGTGCAGGGGGAGGGTTGTGGGTGGAGGGAACTCTGGGTGGAGCTGGGGGAGGGTTGTGGGTGGAGGGAACTCTTGGTGGTGCTGGGGGAGGGTTGTGGGTGGTGGGAACTCTGGGTGGTGCTGGGGGAGGGTTGTGGGTGGAGGGGAACTCTGGGTGGTGCAGTGGGAGGGTTGTGGGTGGAGAGAACTCTGGGTGGAGCTGGGGGAGGGTTGTGGGTGGTAGGAATCTTCCCCACCTTTCACCACCTTCTCCACTCTTCACCACTTTTCTTATCCTTCAACACCTTCCCTACCCTTCACCCCCTTCCCTACCCTTTACCACCTAATCAACTTTTCACCCCTTCAATTACTCTTAACAACCTTTCCTCCCCTTCACCCCCTTCCCTACCCATCACCATCTTAACTTCCCTTCACCATCTTACCTACCGTTCACGCCTTCTGGTCACCACCTTGCCTACCCTTCACCTTCTTCCCTATCTTTCATAACCTTCCCCACCCTTCACCACCTTCCCAACCCTCACTATTTTCCCTAACCTTCACCAACTTTCCTACCCATCACGTCCTTTCCAACAATTCACAACTTTTCTTACCCTTCACCACCTTCTCTACCCATCCACACCTTCCCTACCCTTCCCTCGTCCCTTACCCCTTCACCACTTAATAAACCCTTAACTGCCGTCTCAACACTTCATAACCTTCCATTCACAATTTTCCTTACCCTTCACCACGTTTCCTACCCTTTCGCCACCTTCCCATCTCTTCATCAACTTCCTTACCCTTCACCTCTTTCCTTACCTTACTCCATCTTATCGACCCTACACCACCTTGCTAACCCTTTCACACCTTCCTACTCCTCAATACCTTCCCAACCCTTCACCACCTTTCCCAACCCTTCACCACCTTCCATTCTCTTCACCACCTTCCATTCCCTTCACCACCTTCCCTTCCCTTCACAACTTTCCTTACCCTTCACAACCTTCTCTACCCTTCACAATTTTCCCAACCCTTCTTCACTTTCGCTACCCTCCATCAACTTCCCAACCCTTCACCACCTTTCCTACCCTTAACCATCTTCCCTCTCCTTCACAACCTTCCCTTCCCTTCCCTTCACGACCTTCACTAACTACCCTACATCTCATCATCTTCTCTTCCTATCACCCCCCTACCCGTCACCACTTACCCTACTCTTCACAATCTTCTTCACCCTTCACCACCTTCCCTACCCTTCACCACCTTCGATACCCTTCACCACCTTCCCAACCCTTTACCACCTAATCACCCCTTGACCCTTTTCTTACCCTTCTCAACTTTCCCTACCGTTCACATACTTCCCTACCCGTCACTATCTTCCCTACCCTTCACCACCTTACCTACCCTTCACCCCCTTACCTACCCTTCACTATTTCCCCATCCTTCACCACCTTACCTACCCTTTCCCACCTTCCCCACCCTTCACAACCATCCTACACTTCATCACCTTTCCTACCCTTCATCTAATAATCAACCCTTCTTCATATTCCCTACCCTTCACCACTTTCCCTACTCTTCACCACCTTCCCTTATCTTCACCACCTATCCGATCCTTCACAATCTTCCATACCCATCACGACCTTCCCCACCCTTAACAACCTTCCTTACATTTCACCATCTTCCCTACCCTTCACCACCTTACCAACCCTTTATCATTTTCCCCACCCTTCACCACTTTGCCTACCCTTCACAACCTTCCTTTTCCCTTCACCACCTTCCCTACCTTTCCCCACCATCTCTTCTCTTCACCATATTCCCTACCCTTTACCATATTCACCTGCCCTCACTACCTTCCCTGCAGTCAGTACGATCCCTACCCTTCACCCCTTCCCTACCCTTCACCACCTAGTCAACCCTTCACCACATTCCCTACACTTCACCAACTTCACAACGCTTCACCATATTACCCTTCACCACGTTCCCAATCCTTCACCACCTTCCCTATCTTTCAGAACCTTTCCTACCCTTCAACACCTAAGCAACCCTTCACCACGTTCCCAATCCTTCACCACCTTCCCTATCTTTCAGAACCTTCCCAACCCTTCACCACCTTCCCTACCATTCACTACCTTCCCTACCATTCACTACGTTCCCTAACTTTCACAACCATCCGTACCCTTCATCAACTTCCCTCCCATTCACGACCTTTTCTGCCCTTCAAAACTTTCCGTACCATTCTCCACCTTCCCTATCCTTCACCACCTTCCCTACCCTTCACCACCTTCCCTACCCTTCACCACCTTCCCTACCCTTCACCACCTTCCCTACCCTTCACCACCTTCTCTACCCTTCACCTGCTCTTCACCATAGGCCCAATAGGTCGACTTTGTCCATGTCTCTTTCCTAAGACCCAGGATACTGCCCCTCAGACGTGGATAGATAGATAGTGATACGGACATCCTTATCCTTAAAGCTATTTCACACTGCAGTAATACGAATCTTCCTTGACTTTGTAGGTGGTGGTCATGTCCCAGTTTCACAAAGCACTTGTGCCGTGCATAAACACTTCAAGCCCAACTATGAAACACTGCCAACCTCGCTAAATTTTATCCATCTGTGATATTGGCTTTATTTGTATATGTTTACCCATCATGGTATATAGAATTATTTCTATATTTTTGTGTATTAATTTATTTATTCAATAGTTGATTCAAAATGAATTAGAAAATGAATAAGTTCATTAATTTATTTATGTTGATGACTGGGTTGGTGATGGTAGGGATGGTGCAAATGTGGATGACAAGCCAGGAAGCGGAGAGACATACCCACCTGCATCTCCTTCGGCTACAGGTTATTGAGTGGCACAAGAACTAATATAGCCTCCTTCACCTGCTGAGGCAGCTGGCCATCTTCCTCCACCTCCTCCCGCCTGGGATTAGCTGTGATGAATCGCTGCTCGACGGTGACGTGGAGCTGGAGCCTTTCTGGGATAGTGTGCCCTTCGTGGGCACATTCCTGCGGCACCAGCAGACTCTCCGGCTGGTGAGGGGTCTGAAGGACTTCCTGGTGCAGGCCGGAGAGGTGCCTGCAGCGCAGCCTATTGCAATCTGGAGTCGTTGGGAAATTCTCCCAATTTCTTTGGCTATCTTAATATTTTTGTTTATTAATGCCTGGCCACGACGTGTGGCCCGTCCTCGGGACCGTGACTGCATCAGTGTACAGCACAAATTTGCTCTCACCGCTCCCACAACCCTCTGAGCCATGACATGATACCACAACCCTGGGAACAACTCTCTGAGCCACGACATGATGCCACAACCCTGGGAACAACCCTCTGAGCCACGACATGATGCCACAACCCTGGGAACAACCCGCTGAGCCACGACATGCCACAACCCTGGGAACAACCCTCTGAGCCACGACATGATGCCACAACCCTGGGAACAACCCTTGAGCCACGACATGATGCCAGAACCCTGGGAACAACCAGCTGAGCCACGACATGATGCCACAACCCTGGGAACAACCCGCTGAGCCACGACATGATGCCACAACCCTGGGAACAACCCGCTGAGCCACGACATGATGCCACAACCCTGGGAACAACCCTCTGAGCCACGATCTCAGGATAGAGAACCATCAGTAGAAAGTGCCAAGTAATTAAGACAATATAGCATTGAAAGGAATCAGGATAAGAATTTGGGATGGGACTGAAGGATGGAATGGTGCCCAACCACTTGGAGGGTCGGGGATTGAACGACGACCTGCATGGAAGGAGACCGTCGCTATACCGTCCACCCCAAGTGGTTGGGCACACAGCGGGGAAGAAGCACGAGTGATTGACAATTGTGGGAGCAGCAGTGACGGCTGCCAAGGTACTGTGTCATGATGAAAAGTGTTGTCGATGGTTTCGTTTGGCCAAAGTGGTTGTGTGTGTGTGTGTGTGTGTGTGTACTCACCTAGTTGTACTTGCGGGGGTTGAGCTCTGGCTCTTTGGTCCCGCCTCTCAACTGTCAATCAACTGGTTTACATAATCCTGAGCCTACTGGGCTCTATCATATCTACATTTGAAACTGTGTATGGAGTCAGCCTCCACCACATCACTGCCTAATGCATTCCATTTGTTAAATACTCTGACACTGAAAAGTTCTTTCTAACCTCCCTCTGACTCAGTTGGGTACTCAGTTTTCACCTGTGTCCCCTTGTTCATGTTCCATCTGTGTTAAATAGTTTATCTTTATCTACCCCTGTCAATTCCTCTGAGAATTTTGTAAGTAGTGATCATGTCTCCGCTTACTCTTCTGTCTTCCACTGTCGTGAGGTGCATTTCGCGCAGCCTTTCCTCGTAAATTGTGCCTTTTTATTTCTGGGACTAGCCTAGTGGCATACCTCTGAATTTTTTCAAGCTTCGTCTTGCGCTTGACAAAGTACAGGCTCCATGCTGGGGCCGCATACTCCAGGATTGGTCATACATATGTAGCATATATGACTGTCCCGGCGTCTTCAGGAAGAAGACGCCGGGAATCGAGCCCCGGTCAACAAGATTACGTGTACAGCGTGCTCTCCACTCAGCCACTAGCATCTACTCTGTGTGCGGATTTTTATGTGGGCTTCAGGAAACAGGTTTGGTGTTATATCAACTCCTAGATCTTTCCTCACTGCCTAGTTTCGTAATCTTACATTTTCTCGGGTTGAACTTTAGTAGCCATTTGTTGGACCATTCATTCAGTTTGTCTAGGTCATCATGTAGCCTCGTACTATCTTCCTCCGTCCTTATCCTCCTCATAATTTTTGCATCATTAGCAAACAATGTGAGGAACGATTCTATATCCTTCGGGAGATCATTTACATTTTTTTGAGATATATACAAGAGTTGTTACATTCTTGTACAGCCACTAGTACGCGTACATATATCAGAAACAGTGCAGGCCAACGACTGAACCCTTTGAGACTCCACTGGATCCTTGTCAATCTGAGGTCCCACCACAGAATGTCCAACCACTTGAGGGTGGATGGTAGAGCGACGGTCTCGCGTTATGTAGGTCAGCGTTCAGTCCCCGACCGTCCAAGTGGTTGGGCACCATTCCTTTCCCCCGTCCCATCCCTACATTCCTGAACCTTATCCTGACCCCTTCCAAGTGCTATATAGTCGTGGTGGCGTTGCGTTTTCTTCTGATAATTCCCTTCCCCATTACAGAGTGGACGCTGGTGGCTGAGTGGAGAGCACGCTGGGCACGTAATCCTGTGCACCGGGGTTTTAGTCCCGGCGTCTGCGAGAAACAAAATAGACAGAGTTTCTTTCACCCTGATGCCCCTGTTACCTAGCAGTAAATTGGTTCCTGGGAGATAAAGTTGTTACGGGCTGCTTCTTTTGTGTGTGTGTGTGTGTGTTTGATAAAAATAGTTAGTAGTTAGTAACAGCTGATCGATTGACAGTTAAGAGGCTGCCGAACGAGCAGTGCTCATCCCCCGCAAGCACAACTTGGTGAGTACAACTAGGTGAATACAGACCAGATGAAAAAACAAATCTTGTAGCCAATTACTGCCACTATATTATGAGGCAACAATTGAACAGTTTGTTAGCATATAAATTCGTCATTGCCTCTCACATTAGCAATGGTCTCATTGACACCAAATTGCAACTGCAAATTTCCAATGTTAATCCTCCCTCTCTTGAGCCTCTGCATCATTCTCCTAAGCCTCTGCATCACTATCTTGAGCTTCTCTCTCTAGAGAGAAGATCTCTATCTAGGAGATCTCTATCTTGATCACTCTCTTAAGCCTCTGCATCACTCCCGTAAACCTCTGAATCACTCTCTTGAGCCTCTCCATCACTCTCTTGAGCCCCTGCATCCCTCTATTGAGCCTCTGCACCACTTTCCTGAGCCTCTGCATCACCCTCCTAAGCCTCTGCATCCCTCTTTTGAGCTACTGCATCACTTTCTCTAGCCTCTGCATCCCTGTCATGAGCCTTTGCATCTCTCTCTTGAGCTCCTGCATCCCTCTTATGAGCCTCTGCATCACTCTCATCAGCCTCTGCATCCCCTCTTAAGCCTCTGCATCATTCTCTTCAGCCTCTGCATCCTCTCTCAAGCCTCTGCATCTCTCTTCAGCCTCTGCATTCCCTCCTAAGCCTCTGCATTACTCTCTTGAGCCTCTGCATCAATCTCTTAAGCCTCTGCATCACTCTCTTGATCCTCTGCTTCCTCTCTTAAACCCTACATCCCTCTCATTGCCTCTGCATCCCTTTCCTTGAGCCTTGCAACACTCTCTTAAGCCTCTGCATCTTCCTCTTGAGCCTCTGCATCACTCTCATGAGCCTCTGCATCCCTCTCTGAGCTTCAGCGTCCCTTTCTTGTGCTCCTGCATCCCTCTCCTGAGCCTCTGCATCCTTCTCTTGAACCTCTGCGTCCCTCTCGTAAGGCTCTACATCACTCTCTTCAGCCTCGGCATCACTCTCCTGAGCCTCTGCATCCCCCTCTATTAAGCCTCTGCATCACTCTCTTAATCCTCTGCATCACTCTCTTCAGCCTCAGCATCATTCTCTTGAGCGAGGGATGCAGAGGCTCAAGAGAGTGATGCAGAGTCTCAAGAGAGTGACGCAGAGGCTCATGAGAGTGATGCAGAGGCACCAGAGAGGGATACAGAGGCACCAGAGAGGGATGTATAGGGACAAGAGAGTGATGCAGAGGCTCAAGAGAGGGATGCAGAGGTTGAAGTGAGTGACGCAGAGGCTCAAGAGAGGGATGCAATAGCTCTAGAGAGGGATGCAGAGGCTCACGTGAGGGATGCAGAGGCACAAGAGAGGGATGCAGAGGCTTAAGAGAGTGATGCAGAGGCTCAAGAGAGGGATGCAGAGGCTTAAGCGTGTGATGCAAAAGCTCAAGAGAGGGATGCTGAGGCTCATCAGAGGGATGCAGGAGTTCAAGAGAGAGATGCAAATGCTCATGAAAGGGATGCAGAGGCTTAAGAAAGTGATGCAGTGGCTCAAAAGAGGGATGCAGAGGCTTAGGAGGGTGATGCAGAGGCTCAAGAAAAAGGTGCAGAGGCTCAATAGAGGGATGCAGGGGCTCAGGAGAGTGATGGAGAGGCTCAAGAGAGTGATTCAGAGGTTTACGGGAGTGATGCAGAGGCTTAAGAGAGTGATGCGGAGGCCCAAGAGAGTGATGCAGAGGCTAAACCGAGAGATGCAGAGGCTCAAGAGAGTGATGCAGAGGATCAAGAGAGGGATGCAGAGGATTAAGAGAGTGATGCAGAGGCTGAAGCGAGTGATGTAGAGGCTCAAGAGAGTGATGTAGAGGCTCTGGAGAGTGATGCAGAGGCTCATGAGAGTGATGCAGAGGATCAAGAGAGTGATGCAGAGGCTCAAGAGAGTGGTGCAGAGGCTTAAGAGAGGGATGCAGAGGCTCAGGAGAGTGATGCAGAGGCTGAAGAGAGTGTTCCAAAAGGCTTAAGAGAGGGATGCAGAGGCTCAAGAGAGTGATGCAGAGGCTCATGAGAGTGATGCAGAGGATCATGAGAGTGATGCAGAGGCTCAAGAGAGTGATGCAGAGGATCAAGAGAGTGATGCAGAGGATAAAGAGAGTGATGCAGAGGCTCAAGAGAGTGATGCAGAGGCTCAAAAGAGTGATGCAGAGGCTCAAGAGAGTGATGCAGAGGCTTAAGAGTGTGATGCAGAGGCTCTGGAGAGTGATGCAGAGGCTTTGGAGAGTGATGCAGAGGCTCAAGAGTGTGATGCAGAGGATAAGAGAGTGATGCAGAGGATCAAGAGAGAGATGCAGAGGCTCAAGAGAGTGATGCAGAGGATCAAGAGAGTGATGCAGAGGCTTAAGAGTGTGATGCAGAGGCTTAGGAGAGTGATGCAGAGGCTCAAGAGAATGATGCAGAGGCTTTAGAGAGTGATGAAGAGGCTCAAGAGAATGATGCAGAGGCTCAAAAGAGTGATGCAGAGGCTTAAGAGAGGGATGCAGAGGCTTAAGAGAGTGATGCAGAGGCCCAAGAGAGTGATGCAGAGGCTTAAGAGAGTGATGCAGAGGATCAGGAGAGTGATGCAGAGGATCAAGAGAGTGATGCAGAGGCTCAAGATAGTGATGCAGAGGCTCAGGAGAATGATGCAGAGGCTCAAGAGAGTGATGCAGAGGATAAAGAGAGGGATGCAGAGGCTTAAGAGAGTGATGCAGAGGCTCTAGAGAGTGATGCAGTGGCTGAAGTGAGTGTTGCAGAGGCTAAAGAGAGGGATGCAGAGGCTCAAGAGAGTGATGCAGAGACTCAAGAAAGTTATGCAGAGGCTCAAGAGAGTGATGCAGAGGCTAAAGAGAGTGATGCAGAGTATCAGGAGAGTGATGCAGAGGCTGAAGAGAGTGATGCAGAGGCTTAAGAGAGTTATGCAGAGGATCAGGAGAGTGATGCAGAGGATCAAGAGAGTGATGCAGAGGCTCAAGAGAGTGATGCAGAGGCTCAAGAGAGTGATGCAGAGGCTCAGGAGAATGATGCAGAGGCTCAAGAGAGTGATGAGAGGCTCAAGTGAGTGATTCAGAGGTTTACGGGAATGATGCAGAGGCATAAGAGAGTGATGCAGAGGCTTACGAGAGTGATGCAGAGGCTTAAGAGAGTGATGCAGAGGCTCAAGAGAGTGATGGAGAGGCTCAAGAGAGTGATTCAGAGGTTTAGAGGAGTGATGCAGAGGCTTAAGAGTGTGATGCAGAGGCTTAAGAGACGGATGCAGAGGCTCAAGAGAGGGATGCAGAGGCTCAAGGGAGGGATGCAGAGGCTCAAGAGAGGGATGCAGAGGCTCAAGTGAGGGATGAAGCACAAGAGAAGGATGCAGAGGCTCTTGAGAGTGATGCAGAGGCTCAAGAGAGGGATGCAGAGGCTTAAGAGAGTGATGCGAAGGCTCAAGAAAGGGATGCAGAGGCTCATGAGAGGGATGCAGGAGTTCAAGAGAAGGATGCAGAGGCTCTAGAGAGTGATGCAGAGGCTTAATAGAGGAATGCAAAGGCTCAAGAGAGTGATGCAGAGGCTTAAAAGAGGGATGCAGAGGCTCAAGAGAATGATGCAGAGGCTCAAGAGAGTGATGCAGAGGATTAAGAGAGGGATGCAGAGGATTAAGAGAGAAGGATGCAGAGGCTGAAGCGAGTGATGTAGAGGCTCAAGAGAGTGATGTAGAGGCTCTGGAGAGTGATGCAAAGGCTCAAGCGAGTGATGCAGAGGATCAAGAGAGTGATGCAGAGGCTCAAGAGAGTGATGCAGAGGCTTAAGAGAGGGATGGAGAGGCTTAAGAGAGCGATGCAGGGGCTCAAGAGAGTGATGCAGAGGCTCAAGAGAATGATGTAGAGGCTTAAGAGAGGGATGCAGAGGCTCAAGAGAATGATGCAGAGGCTCAAGAGAGTGATGCAGAGGATCAAGAGAGGGATGCAGAGGATTAAGAGAGTGATGCAGAGGCTGAAGCGAGTGATGTAGAGGCTCAAGAGTGATGTAGAGGCTCTGTAGAGTGATGCAAAGGCTCAAGCGAGTGATGCAGAGGATCAAGAGAGTGATGCAGAGGCTCAAGAGAGTGATGCAGAGGCTTAAGAGAGGAATGCAGAGGCTCAAGAGAGTCATGCAGAGGCTAAAGAGAGTGTTGCAGAGGCTTAAGAGAGGGATGCAGAGGTTCAAGAGAGTGATGCAGAGTCTCAAGAGAGTGACGCAGAGGCTCATGAGAGTGATGCAGAGGCACCAGAGAGGGATACAGAGGCACCAGAGAGGGATGTATAGGCTCAAGAGAGTGATGCAGAGGTTCAAGAGAGGGATGCAGAGGTTGAAGAGTGTGATGCTCAAGAGTGTGAGGCTCAAGAGAGGGATGCAATAGCTCTAGAGAGGGATGCAGAGGCTCAAGTGAGGGATGCAGAGGCACAAGAGAAGGATGCAGAGGCTTAAGAGAGTGATTCATTTGTATTGGAAACAACATCTTTATATGTCTTTTCTAGGATCTAAATAATATGAAACCTCGCTTTATGATTTGAATTTAAAATCCGCAAATTTGGTAATACAGCGATTTTTTTCACGTTTTTCATATAGTGTGATTTTACGTAAATATATTCATTATTACCAATATTTCGATAATACTTCATGGTTTCTCACGATATGTGATTTGGCCTTAAATCTGAGAATTTCGCTTAATATTGCATATTTAAGCATGTTTTCTTACGTTTTGTTTTGTACTAAAAATCATTGAATTTAGCAATATTTTGACGTTTATCATCCTCTTTTCCTTTATGTGATTTAAACAAAATATCATCGAATTAGGCAATATTTTGCCATTTTTCCACGTTTTTCTGAATTTTCAGTTTATTGTTATTAATTCAATATATATACGATAAAAATGATGCAAACACATAATTGATTAGAAATTAACATTAAATACTTCATTTTCAATCAACTATTTGTTTCTCGTTAAAAAACTGAGTAAGATATGGAAAAAGCGAGAAGTTCTGTTATTATTGCATATATCGACGTTTCAGCCGGATTAGAGCGGTCTTACGTGTACATCTTCCATCGCTAATATAAACGGAAAATCAGGAACATTTTAGAGTATTTTAATGAAAACACATTGATTTTTATCATTTGTATTGGAAACAACATCTTTATATGTCTTTTCTAATATTTAAATAATATGGAACCCCGCTTTATGATTTGAAGTTAAAATCCTCAAATTTGGTAATATAGCGATTTTTTTCACGTTTTTCATGTAGTGTGATTCTACGTAAATATATTCATTTTTACCAATATTTCGATAATACTTCATGTTTCCTCACGATATGATATTTGGCCTTAAATCTGAGAATTTCGCTTAATATTGCATATTTAAGAAAGTTTTCTTATGTTTTTTTTGTACTAAAAATCATTGAATTTAGCAATATTTTGACGTTTATCATCCTCTTTTCCTTTATGTGATTTAAACAAAATATCATATAATTAGGCAATATTTTGCCGTTTTTCCATGTTTTTGTGAATTTTCAGTTTATTGTTGTTAATTCAATAGTGATGCAGAAGCTTACGAGAGTGATGCAGAGGCTTAAGAGGGGATGCACAGGCTCAAGAGAGGGATGAATAGGCTCAAGAGGGGATGCAGAGGCTAAAGTGAGTGATGCAGAGGAACAAGAGAAAGATGCAGAGGCACTTGAGAGTGATGCAGAGGCTCAAGAGAGGGATGCAGAGGCTTAAGAGAGTGATGCAAAGGCACAAGAGAGGGATGCAGTGGCTGAAGAGAGTGATGCAGAGACTCCAGAGAGTGATGCATAGGCTTAAGAGAGTGATGCAGAGGCTCAAGAGAGTGCTGCAAAGGCTCAAGAGAGGGATGCTGAGGCTCCAGAGAGGGATGCAGAGGCCCAGGAGAGTGATGCAGAGGCTCAAGAGAGAAAGGCAGAGGCTTAAGAGAGGGATGCAGAGGCTCAAGAGAGGGATGCAGAGGCTATTGAGAATGATGCAGAGGCTCAAGAGAGGGATGCAAAGGCTTAAGAGAGTGTTGTAAAGGCTCAAGAGAGGGATGCAGAGGGTCATGAGATGGATGCAGGAGTTCACGAGAGGGATGCAGAGGCTCAAGAGAGTGATGCGAAGGCTTAAAAGAGGGATGCAGAGGCTCAAGAGAATGATGCAGAGGCGTAAGAGAGGAATGCAGAGGCTGAGGAGAATGGTGCAACGGCTTAAGAGAGGGGTGCAGAGGCTGAAGAGAGTGATGCAGAGGCTGAAGAGAAAGATGCAGAGGCTCAAGAGAGTGATGAAGAGGCTCATGAGAGTGCAGCAGAGGCTAAAGAGAGGGATGCTGAGGCTCCAGAGAGGGATGCAGAGGCTCCAGAGAGTGATGCAGAGGCTGAGGAGAGATATGCAGAGGCTTAAGAGAGTTATGCAGGGGCTCAAGAGAGTGATGCAGAGGCTTAAGAGAATGATGTAGAGGCTTAAGAGAGGGATGCAGATGCTCAAGAGAATGATGCAGAGGCTCAAGAGAGTGATGCAGAGGATCAAGAGAGGGATGCAAAGGATTAAGAGAGTGATGCAGAGGCTGAAGCGAGTGATGTAGAGGCTCAAGAGAGTGATGTAGAGGCTCTGGAGAGTGATGCAGAGGCTCAAGAGAGTGATGCAGAGGATGAAGAGAGTGATGCAGAAGCTCAAGAGAGTGATTCAGAGGCTTAAGAGAGGGATGCAGAGGCTCAAGAGAGTGATGCAGAGGCTGAAGAGAGTTTTCCAGAGGCTTAAGAGAGGGATGCAGAGGCTCAAGAGAGTGATGCAGAGTCTCAAGATAGTGATGCAGAGGCTCATGAGAGTGATGCAGAGGCTTTAGAGAGGGATATTGAAGCTCCAGAGAGAGATGTATAGGCTCAGGAGAGTGATGCAGAGGCTCAAGAGAGGGATGCAGAGGCTGAAGAGAGTGATGCAGAGGCTCTAGAGTGGGATGCAGAGGCTCAAGAGAGTGATTCAGAGGCTTACAAGAGTGATGCAGAAGCTTAATAGAGTGATGCAGAGGCTCAAGAGAGGGATGCAGAGGCTCAAGAGAGGGATGCAATAGCTCGATAGAGGGATGCAGAGGCTCAATTGAGGGATGCAGAGGCACAAGAGAGGGATGCAGAGGCTAAAGAGAGGGATGCAGAGGCACAAGAGAGGGATGCAGAGGCTTAAGACAGGGATGCAGAGGCTTAAGCGTGTGATGCAAAAGCTCAAGAGAGGGATGCAGAGGCTCATAAGAGGGATGCAGGAGTTCTAGAGAGAGATACAAAGGCTCATGAAAGGGATGCAGAGGCTTAAGAATGTGATGCAGAGGCTCAAAAGAGGGATGCAGAGGCTTAAGAGGGTGATGCAGAGGCTCAAGAGAGTGGTGCAGAGGCTCAATAGAGGGATGCAGGGGCTCAAGAGAGTGATGGAGAGGCTCAAGAGAGTGATTCAGAGGTTTACGGGAGTGATTCAGAGGCTTAAGAGAGTGATGCAGAGGATTACGAGAGTGATGCACAGGCTTAAGAGAGTGATGCAGAGGCTCAGGAGAGGGATGGAGAGGCTCGTGATAGTGATTCAGAGGTTAACGGGAGTGATGTGGAGGCTCAAGAGAGTGATGCAGAGGCTGAAGTGAGAGATGCAGAGGCTTAAAAAAGTGCTGCAGAGGCTCAAAATAGGGATGCAGAGGCTTAAGAGGGTGATGCAGAGGCTCAAGAGAGTGATGCAGAGGCTCAAGAGAGGGATGCAGAGGCTGAGGAGAGTGATGCAGAGGCTCAAGAGAGTGATGCAGAGGATGAAGAGAGGGATGCAAAGGCTCAGGAGAGGGATGCAGAGGCTCAAGAGAATGATGTAGAGGATGAAGAGAGTGAAGCAGAGGCTTAAGAGAGTAATGCAGAGGCTCAAGAGAGTGATGCAGAAGATGAAGAGAGGGATGCAGAGGCTCAAGAGAGTGATGCAGAGGATCAAGAGAGTGATGCAGAGGCTCACGAGAGTGATGCCGAGGCTATAGAGAATGATGCAGAGGCTCAAGAGAGTGATGCAGAGGATTAAGAGAGGGATGCAGAGGCTTAAGAGAGTGATGCAGAGGCACAAGAGAGTGATGCAGTGGCTGAAGAGAGTGTTGCAGAGGCTAAAGAGAGGAATGCAGAGGCACAAGAGAGTGATGCAGAGGCTTAAAAGAGTGATGCAGACTGATGCATCTGACTGACTGATGGGGATGATATGCAGAGGCCTAAGAGAGTGATTCTGAGGCTCAAGAGAATGATGCAGAGGTTTAAGAGGGTGATGCAGAGGCTCAAGAGAGTGATGCAGAGGATCAATAGAGTGATGCAGGGGCTCAAGAGAGCGATGAAGAGGGTCAAGAGAGTGATTCAGAGGTTTAAGGGAGTGATGCAGAGGGTAAAGAGAGTGATGCAGAGGCTTAAGAGACGGATGCAGAGGCTCAGGAGAGGGATGCAGAGGCTCAAGGGAGGGATGCAGAGGCTCAAGAGAGGGATGCAGAGGCTCAAGTGAGGAAGGAAGAGGCACTAGAGAGAGATGCAGAGGCATAAGAGAGTGATGCAGAGGCGTAATAGAGGAATGCAAAGGTTCCAGAGAGCGCTGCAGAGGCTCAAGAGGGGGATGCTGAGGCTACAGAGAAGGATGCAGAGGCTCCAGAGAGTGATGCAGAGGCTGAAGGGAGAGATGCAGAGGCTTAAGAGAGTTATGCAGGGGCTCAAAAGAGTGATGCAGAGGCTCAAGAGAATGATGTAGAGGCTAAGGAGAGGGATACAGAGGCTCAAGAGAATGATGCAGAGGCTCAAGAGAGTGATATTAAGCAAAATTCTCAGATTTAAGGCCAAATCACATATCGTGAGAAAACATGAAGTATTTTCGAAATATTGGTATAAATGAATATTTTTACGTACAATCACACAACATGAAAAACGTGAAAAAAAATCGCTATATTACCATATTTGAGGATTTTAACTTCAAATCATAAAGCGAGGTTCCATATTATTTAGATCCTAGAAAAGACATATAAAGATGCTGTTTCGAATACAAATGATAAAAATCAATGTGTTTTCATTAAAATACTCTAAAAATTCCTGATTTTCCGTTTATATTACCGATGGAAGATGTACACGTAAAACCGCTCTAATTCGGCGGAAACGTCGATATATGCAATAAAAACAGAACTTCTCCCCTTTTCAATATCTTACTCAGTATTTTAGCGAGAAACAAATAGTTGATTGGAAATGAAGTATTTACTGTTAATTTCTAATCAATTATGTGTTTGCATCATTTTTATCGTATATATAATGAATTATTAACAATAAACTGAAAATTCACAAAACGTGAAAAAACGGCAAAATATTGCCTAATTCGATGATATTTTGTTTATATCACATAAAGGAAAAGGGGATGATAAACGTCAAAATATTACTATATTCGATGATTTTTAGTACGAAACAAAATGCAAGAAACTTGAAATGCAATATTATGCGAAATTCTGATATATAAAGGCTAAATCACATATCGTGATACTACATGAAATGGTATCGAAATATTGGTAAAAACGAATATATTCACGTTAAGTCACACTACATAAAAAACGTGAACAAAATCGCTCTATTACCATATTTGAGGATTTTTACTTCAAATCATAAAGCGAGGTTTCTTATTATTTAGATCCTAGAAAAGACATAAAAATCTTGTTTCCAATACAAATGATAAAAATCAATGTGTTTTCATTAGAATTAACTAAAATGTTCCTGATTTTCCGTTTATATTACCGACGGAAGATGTACACGTAAAACCGCTCCAATCCGGCAGAAACGTCGATATATGCAATAAAAACAGAACTTCTCCCCTTTTCAATATCTTACTCAGTATTTTAAGGGGAAAAAAATAGTTGATTCAAAATGAAGTATTTAATGTTAATTTCTAATCAATTATGTGTTTGCATCATTTTTATCGTATATATAATGAATTATTAACAATAAACTGAAAATTCACAAAAACGTGGAAAAACGGCAAAATATTGCCTAATTCAATGATATTTTGTTTATATCACATAAAGGAAAAGGGGATGATGAACGTCTAAATATTGCTAAACTCAATGATTTTTAGTACATAACAAAACGTAAGAAAACTTGCTTACAAATGCAATATTAAGCAAAATTCTCAGATTTAAGGCCAAATCACATATCGTGAGAAAACATGAAGTATTTTCGAAATATTGGTAAAAATGAATATATTTACGTACAATTACACAACATGAAAAACGTGAAAAAAATCGCTCTATTACCATATTTGAGGATTTTAACTTCAAATCATAAAGCGAGGTTTCGTATTATTTAGATCCTAGAAAAGACATATAAAGATGTTGTTTCCAATACAAATGATAAAAATCAATGTTTTTTCATTAGAATTAACTAAAATGTTTTTGATTTTCCTGAAATCCCTGAAATGAAATGAAATTCCTGAAAGAGGGCTGAAGAGAGTGATGCAGAGGCTCGGGAGAGTGATGCAGAGGCTCAAGAGAGTGATGCAGAGGATCAAGAGAGTGATGCAGAGGCTTAAGAGAGTGATGCAGAGGCTCATGAGAGTGATGCAGAGGCTGAAGAGAATGATGCAGAGGCGTAAAAGAGTGATGCAGAGGCTCAAGAGAGTGATGCAGAGGCTCAAGAGAGTGATGCAGAGGATCAAGAGAGTGATGCAGAGGATCAAGAGAGTGATGCAGAGGATCAAGAGAGTGATGCAGAGGCTCAGCAGAGTGATGCAGAGGATCAAGAGAGTGATGCAGAGGATCAAGAGAGTGATGCAGAGGCTTAAGAGAGTGATGCAGAGGCTCATGAGAGTGATGCAGAGGCTGAAGAGAATGATGCAGAGCCGTAAAAGAGTGATGCAGAGGCTCAAGAGAGTGATGCAGTGCTCAAGAGAGTGATGCAGAGAATCAAGAGAGTGATGCAGAGGATCAAGAGAGTGATGCAGAGGATCAAGAGAGTGATGCAGAGGCTCAGCAGAGTGATGCAGAGGATCAAGAGAGTGATGCAGAGGCTCAAGAGAGTGATGCAGAGGCTTAAGAGAGTGATGCAGAGGCTCAAGAGAGTGATGCAGAGGCTTAAAAGAGTGGTGCAGAGGCTCAAGAGAATGATGCAGAGGCTGAAAAGAGTGATGCAGAGGCTTAAGAGAAGAATGCAGAGGCTTAATAGAGTGATGCAGAGGATCAAGAGAGTAATGCAGAGGATCAAGAGAGTGATGCAGAGGCTCAAGGGAGTGATGCAGTGGCTCAAGAGAATTATGCAGAGGCTCAAGAGAGTGATGCAGAGGCTTAAGAGAGGGATGCAGAGGTTTAAGAGAGTGATGCAGAGGCTCAAGAGAGTGATGCAGAGGCTCAAGAGAGGGATTCAGAGGCTCATGAGATGGATGCAGTGGCTTAAGAGAGTGATGCAGAGTCTCAGGAGAGTGATGCAGAGGCTCGAGAGAGTGATGCAGAGGCTCAAAAGAGGGATTCAGAGGCTCAAGAGAGGGATGAAGAGGCTGATGAGAGTGTTGCAGAGGCTCAAGAGAGGGAAGCAGAGGCTCAAGAGAGTGATGCAGAGAATCAAGAGAGTTATGCAGAGGCTCAAGAGAGTGATGCAGAGGCTTACGAGAGTGATGCAGAGGCTCAAGAGAGGGATGCAGAGGCTCAAGAGAGTGATGCAGAAGCTCAAGAGAGTGATGCATAAGATCAAGAGAGTGATGCAGGGGCTCAAGAGAGGGATGCAGAGGATCAAGAGAGTGATGCAGAGGCTGAAGTGAGAGATGCAGAGGTTTAAAAAAGTTTTGCAGAGGCTCAAAATAGGGATGCAGAGGCTTAAGAGGGTGATGCAGAGGCTCAAGAGAGTGATACAGAGGCTCAGGAGAGGGATGCAGAGGCTGAAGAGAGTGATGCAGAGGCTGAAGAGAGTGATGTAGAGGCTCAAGAGAGGGATGCAGAGGCTGAAGAGAGTGATGCAGAGGCTCAAGAGAGCGATGCAGAGGATGAAGAGAGGGATGTAAAGGCTCAAGAGAGTGATGCAGAGGCTCAAGAGAGTGATGCAGAGGCTCAAGAGAATGATGCAGAGGCTCAAGAGAGGGATGCAGAGGCTCAAGAGAATGATGAAGAGGATGAAGAGAGTGATGCAGCGGCTCAAGAGAGGGATGTTGACGCTCAAGAGAGTGATGCAGAAGCTCAAGAGAGTGATGCATAGGCTCAAGAGAGTAATGCAGGGGCTCAAGAGAGGGATGCAGAGGCTCAAGTGAGGGATGCAGAGGCACAAGAGAGGGATGCAGAGGCTTAAGAGAGTGATGCAGAGGCTCAAGAGAGGGATGCAGAGGCTTAAGCGTGTGAAGCAAAAGCTCAAGAGAGGGATGCATAGGCTCATAAGAGGGATGCAGGAGTTCAAGAGAGATGCAAAGGCTCATGAAAGGGATGCAGAGGCTTAAGAAATTGATGCAGTGGCTCAAAAGAGGGATGCAGAGGCTTAGGAGGGTGATGCAGAGGCTCAAGAAAGTGGTGTAGAGGCTCAATAGAGGGATGCAGGGGCTCAAGAGAGTGATGGAGAGGCTCAAGAGAGTGATTCAGAGGTTTACGGGAGTGATGCAGAGGCTTAAGAGAGTGATGCAGAGGCCCAAGAGAGTGATGCAGAGGCTAAAGTGAGTGATGCAGAGGCTCAAGAGAGTGATGCTGAGGATCAAGATAGGGATGCAGAGGATTAAGATAGTGATGCAGAGGCTCATGAAAACACATTGATTTTTATCATTTGTACTGGAAACAACATCTTTATATGTCTTTGCTAGGATCTAAGTAATATGGAACCTCGCTTTATGATTTGAAGATAAAATCCTCAAGTTTAGTAATATAGCGATTTTTTATGTTTTTCATGTAGTGAGATTGTACGTAAATATATTCCTTTTTACCAATATTTCGATAATACTTCATGTTTTCTCACGATATGTGATTTGGCCTTAAATCTGAGAATTTCGCTAAATATTGCATATTTAAGCAAGTTTTCTTACGTTTTGTTTTGTACTAAAATCATTGAATTTAGCAACATTTTGACTTTTATCATCCTCTTTTCCTTTATGTGACTTAAACAAAATATCATCGAATTAGGCAATATTTTGCCATTTTTCCACGTTTTTGTGAATTTTCAGTTTACTGTTATTAATTCAATATATATACGATAAAATGATGCAAACACATAATTGATTAGAAAATACCCTTAAATACTTCATTTTCAATCAAATATTTGATTCTCGTTAAAAAACTGAGTAGGATATGGAAAAAGCGAGAAGTTCTGTTTTTATTGCATATATCGACGTTTCAGCCGGATTAGAGCGGTTTTACGTGTACATCTTCCATCGGTAATATAAACGGAAAATCAGGAACACTTTAGTTAATTCTAATGAAAACACATTGATTTTTATCATTTGTATTGGAAACAACATCTTTATATGTCTTTTCCAGGATCTAAATAATACGAAACCTCGCTTTATGATTTGAAGTTAAAATCCTCAAATTTGGTAATACAGCGATTTTTTTCACGTTTTTCATGTAGTGTGACTTCACGTGAATATATTCGTTTTTACCAATATTTCGATACTATTTCATGTAGTATCACGATATGTGATTTGGCCTTTAAATATCAGAATTTCGCATAATATTGCATTTTAAGCAAGTTTTCTTGCATTTTGTTTCGTACTAAAAATCATCATATATAGCAATATTTTGACATTTATCATCCCTTTTTCCTTTAAGTGATTTTAATCAGGAACATTTTAGTTAATTCTAATGAAAGAGTATTAATCAGGAACATTTTAGTTAATTCTAATGAAAACACATTGATTTTTATCATTTACATTTGAAACAACATTTTTACATGTCTTTTCTAGGATTTAAATAATACGAAACCTCGCTATATGATTTGAAGTTAAAATCCTCAAATTTGGTAATATAGCGATTTTTTTCACGTTTTTCATGTAGTGTGACTTTACGTAAATATATTCGTTTTTACCAATATTTCGATACTACTTCATGTTTTCTCACGATATGTGATTTGGCCTTCAAGTCTCAGAATTAAGCATAATATTGTATTTTTAAGCAAGTTTTCTTGCATTTTGTTTCGTACTAAAAATCAACGTATTTATCAATATTTTGACGTTTATCATCCCCTTTTATAGTAATACGCCAATTACTGAGATTAACTATGTATCTCATTTTGCCGAACCCCCCCCCCCTGCAGTTTTCAAAATATCCCAAACATCCCAAATTTGACTCTTGAGCAATATTTTGGAGCCAAATTCTGGCTCTCTGCACGTATTCGCAGTTTGAAATTACGAATTCTTATACAGAAAATATGCCAAATACTGAGAGCGTCGATGGGTCAAATTTTGCCCAATCCCCCCCTGCAGTTTTCAAAATATTCCGAACATTTCAAATTAGACCCTTGAGCCATATTTTGGAGTAAAATTATGGATCTCTACACTTATTCGCAATTTTAAATTACGTCTTTTTATACTGAAAATATGCAAATTACTGAGATCAGCGATACGTATACGAGCATACGTACCGAAAACATGCTAATTACTGAAAGCGGCGATTCGTCACATTTTGCCCAAACCTTCCCTGCAGTTTTCAAAATATCCCAAACATCCCAAATTCGATGCTTAAGCAATACTTTGGAGCAAAAATTCTCGCTCTCTGCACGTATTCGCAGTTTGAAATTACGACTTTTTATTCCGAATAATTATTGGGAGCAGAGATGTGTCACATTTTGCCCAAAACACCCTGCAGTTTTCAAAATATCCCAAACATCTCAAATGCGACCCTTGAGCCATATTTTGGTTCCAAATTCTGGCTCTCTGCACGTATTCTCAGATTGTAGGTAAGACTTTTTATTCAGAAAATATGCTAATTACTGAAAGCGTCGACTGATCACATTTTGCCCAAACCCTCCTTGCAGTTTTCAAAATATCCCAAACATCTCAAATTCGACGCTTGAGCTATATTTTGGCTTTTGACAATTTCTGGCTCTCTGCACGTAACCGCCGTTTGAAATTACGACTTTTATACCGAAAATATGCCAATTACTGAGAGCAGCGATGGTCATATTTTGACCAAACCCACCCTGCAGTTTTCAAAATATCCAAAACTCTCCAAATTCGACGTTTGAGCCAAATTTTGGAGCCAAATTCTGGCTCTGAATATGACCCATTGGCATATTTCCTGTATAAAAAGTAGACATTTCAATCTGCGAATACGTGCAGAGAGCCAGAATTTGGCTCCAAATTATAGCTCAAGGGTCGCATTTGAGATGTTTGGGGTATTTTGAAAACTGCAGGGGGGTTTGGGCAAAATGTGACCCATCGTCGCTCTCAGTAATTGGCATATTTTCGGTATAAAAAGTTGTAATTTCAAACTGCGAATACGTGAAGAGAGCCAGAATTTGGCTCCAAACCATGGCTCAAGCGTCGAATTTGGGATGTTTGGGATATTTTCAAAACTGCAAGGTGGGTTTGGGCAAAATGTGACCCATCGCCGCTCTCAGTAATTGGCATTTTTTCGGTATAAAAATCGTAATTTCAAACGGCGATTACGTGCAGAGAGCCAGAATTTGCCTCTAAAATATAACTCATGCGTCGAATTTGGGTTGTTTGGGATATTTTAAAAACTGCAGGGTGGGTTTGGGCAAAATGTGACCCATCGCCGCTCTCAGTATTTGGCATATTTTCGGTATAAAAAGTCGTAATTTTAAACTCCGAATACGTGAAGAGAGCCAGAATTTGGAACCAAAATATGGCTCAAGCGTCGAATTTGGGATGTTTGTGATATTTTGAAAACTGCTGCGGGGTTTGGGCAAAATGTGACCCATCGCTGCTCCCAGTAATTGGCATATATTCGGAATAAAAAGTCGTAATTTCAAACTGCGAATACATGCAGAGAGCGAGAATTTTTGCTCCAAAGTATTGCTTAAGCGTCGAATTTGGGATGTTTGGGATATTTTGAAAACTGCAGGGAAGGTTTGGGCAAAATGTGACTAATCGCCGCTTTCAGTAATTGGCATGTTTTCGGTACGTTTGCTCCTATACGTATCGCCGCTCTCAGTAATTTGCATATTTTCGGTATAAAAAGTCGTAATTTCTAATTGCGAATACGGGAATAGAGCCAGAATTTGGCTCCAAAATATGGTTTAAGGGTCGAATTTGGGATGTTTGGGATATTTTGAAAACTGCAGGGGTGGTTTTGGGCAAA